>NW_027441988.1:0-300000 GCF_048569485.1 Anomaloglossus baeobatrachus | reverse complement strand
TAGAAATCCACTAAAAGTTTTGTTTGGTTATCTTGCAATCCCGAGATAATCGTCTCCATGCTCCAAATCCATTTTAAAGCCATTTCAAAGGCATTTTGCGCATACATGAAATGAACACATTTTTCTCCAAAACTATAACACATGCAAGCTTGTCCTGTTTGGTGGAGATGATATTTAATAAAATAAGTAGAAATCCACTAAAAGTTTTGTTTGGTTATCTTGCAATCCCGAGATAATCGTCTCCATGCTCCAAATCCATTTTAAAGGCATTTTTAAGGCATTTCGCGCATACATGAAATGAACACATTTTTCTCCAAAACTATAACAGATGCAAGCTTGTCCTGTTTGGTGGAGATGATATTTAATAAAATAAGTAGAAATCCACTAAAAGTTTTGTTTGGTTAGCTTGCAATCCCGAGATAATCGTCTCCATGCTCCAAATCCATTTTAAAGCCATTTTTAAGGCATTTCGCGCATACATGAAATGAACACATTTTTCTCCAAAACTATAACAGATGCAAGCTTGTCCTGTTTGGTGGAGATGATATTTAATAAAAAAAGTAGAAATCCACTAAAAGTTTTGTTTGGTTATCTTGCAATCCCGAGATAATCGTCTCCATGCTCCAAATCTATTTTAAAGCCATTTCAAAGGCATTTTGCGCATACATGAAATGAACACATTTTTCTCCAAAACTATAACAGATGCAAGCTTGTCCTGTTTGGTGGAGATGATATTTAATAAAATAAGTGGAAATCCACTAAAAGTTTTGTTTGGTTATCTTGCAATCCCGAGATAATCGTCTCCATGCTCCAAATCCATTTTAAAGCCATTTTTAAGGCATTTCGCGCATACATGAAATGAACACATTTTTCTCCAAAACTATAACAGATGCAAGCTTGTCCTGTTTGGTGGAGATGATATTTAATAAAATAAGTAGAAATCCACTAAACGTTTTGTTTGGTTATCTTGCAATCCCAAGATAATCGTCTCCATGCTCCAAATCCATTTTAAAGCCATTTTTAAGGCATTTCGCGCATACATGAAATGAACACATTTTTCTCGAAAACTATAACAGATGCAAGCTTGTCCTGTTTGGTGGAGATGATATTTAATAAAATAAGTAGAAATCCACTAAAAGTTTTGTTTGGTTATCTTGCAATCCCGAGATAATCGTCTCCATGCTCCAAATCCATTTTAAAGCCATTTTTAAGGCATTTCGCGCATACATGAAATTAACACATTTTTCTCCAAAACTATAACAGATGCAAGCTTGTCCTGTTTGGTGGAGATGATATTTAATAAAATAAGTAGAAATCCACTAAAAGTTTTGTTTGGTTATCTTGCAATCCCGAGATAATCGTCTCCATGCTCCAAATCCATTTTAAAGCCATTTCAAAGGCATTTTGCGCATACATGAAATGAACACATTTTTCTCCAAAACTATAACACATGCAAGCTTGTCCTGTTTGGTGGAGATGATATTTAATAAAATAAGTAGAAATCCACTAAAAGTTTTGTTTGGTTATCTTGCAATCCCGAGATAATCGTCTCCATGCTCCAAATCCATTTTAAAGCCATTTTTAAGGCATTTCGCGCATACATGAAATGAACACATTTTTCTCCAAAACTATAACAGATGCAAGCTTGTCCTGTTTGGTGGAGATGATATTTAATAAAATAAGTAGAAATCCACTAAAAGTTTTGTTTGGTTATCTTGCAATCCCGAGATAATCGTCTCCATGCTCCAAATCCATTTTAAAGCCATTTTTAAGGCATTTCGCGCATACATGAAATGAACACATTTTTCTCCAAAACTATAACAGATGCAAGCTTGTCCTGTTTGGTGGAGATGATATTTAATAAAATAAGTAGAAATCCACTAAAAGTTTTGTTTGGTTATCTTGCAATCCCGAGATAATCGTCTCCATGCTCCAAATCCATTTTAAAGCCATTTTTAAGGCATTTCGCGCATACATGAAATGAACACATTTTTCTCCAAAACTATAACAGATGCAAGCTTGTCCTGTTTGGTGGAGATGATATTTAATAAAATAAGTAGAAATCCACTAAAAGTTTTGTTTGGTTATATTGCAATCCCGAGATAATCGTCTCCATGCTCCAAATCCATTTTAAAGCCATTTTTAAGGCATTTCGCGCATACATGAAATGAACACATTTTTCTCCAAAACTATAACAGATGCAAGCTTGTCCTGTTTGGTGGAGATGATATTTAATAAAATAAGTAGAAATCCACTAAAAGTTTTGTTTGGTTATATTGCAATCCCGAGATAATCGTCTCCATGCTCCAAATCCATTTTAAAGCCATTTTTAAGGCATTTCGCGCATACATGAAATGAACACATTTTTCTCCAAAACTATAACAGATGCAAGCTTGTCCTGTTTGGTGGAGATGATATTTAATAAAATAAGTAGAAATCCACTAAAAGTTTTGTTTGGTTATCTTGCAATCCCGAGAAAATCGTCTCCATGCTCCAAATCCATTTTAAAGCCATTTTTAAGGCATTTCGCGCATACATGAAATGAACACATTTTTCTTTAAAACTATAACAGATGCAAGCTTGTCCTGTTTGGTGGAGATGATATTTAATAAAATAAGTAGAAATCCACTAAAAGTTTTGTTTGGTTATATTGCAATCCCGAGATAATCGTCTCCATGCTCCAAATCCATTTTAAAGCCATTTTTAAGGCATTTCGCGCATACATGAAATGAACACATTTTTCTCCAAAACTATAACAGATGCAAGCTTGTCCTGTTTGGTGGAGATGATATTTAATAAAATAAGTAGAAATCCACTAAAAGTTTTGTTTGGTTATATTGCAATCCCGAGATAATCGTCTCCATGCTCCAAATCCATTTTAAAGCCATTTTTAAGGCATTTCGCGCATACATGAAATGAACACATTTTTCTCCAAAACTATAACAGATGCAAGCTTGTCCTGTTTGGTGGAGATGATATTTAATAAAATAAGTAGAAATCCACTAAAAGTTTTGTTTGGTTATCTTGCAATCCCGAGAAAATCGTCTCCATGCTCCAAATCCATTTTAAAGCCATTTTTAAGGCATTTCGCGCATACATGAAATGAACACATTTTTCTCCAAAACTATAACAGATGCAAGCTTGTCCTGTTTGGTGGAGATGATATTTAATAAAATAAGTAGAAATCCACTAAAAGTTTTGTTTGGTTATCTTGCAATCCCGAGATAATCGTCTCCATGCTCCAAATCCATTTTAAAGCCATTTTTAAGGCATTTCGCGCATACATGAAATGAACACATTTTTCTCCAAAACTATAACAGATGCAAGCTTGTCCTGTTTGGTGGAGATAATATTTAATAAAATAAGTAGAAATCTACTAAAAGTTTCGTTTGTTTATATTGCCATCCTGAGATAATCGTCTCCATGCTCCAAATCCATTTTAAAGCCATTTCAAAGGCATTTTGCGCATACATGAAATGAACACATTTTTCTCCAAAACTATAACACATGCAAGCTTGTCCTGTTTGGTGGAGATGATATTTAATAAAATAAGTAGAAATCCACTAAAAGTTTTGTTTGGTTATCTTGCAATCCCGAGATAATCGTCTCCATGCTCCAAATCCATTTTAAAGGCATTTTTAAGGCATTTCGCGCATACATGAAATGAACACATTTTTCTCCAAAACTATAACAGATGCAAGTTTGTCCTGTTTGGTGGAGATGATATTTAATAAAATAAGTAGAAATCCACTAAAAGTTTTGTTTGGTTATCTTGCAATCCCGAGATAATCGTCTCCATGCTCCAAATCCATTTTAAAGCCATTTTTAAGGCATTTCGCGCATACATGAAATGAACACATTTTTCTCCAAAACTATAACAGATGCAAGCTTGTCCTGTTTGGTGGAGATGATATTTAATAAAATAAGTAGAAATCCACTAAAAGTTTTGTTTGGTTATCTTGCAATCCCGAGATAATCGTCTCCATGCTCCAAATCTATTTTAAAGCCATTTCAAAGGCATTTTGCGCATACATGAAATGAACACATTTTTCTCCAAAACTATAACACATGCAAGCTTGTCCTGTTTGGTGGAGATGATATTTAATAAAATAAGTGGAAATCCACTAAAAGTTTTGTTTGGTTATCTTGCAATCCCGAGATAATCGTCTCCATGCTCCAAATCCATTTTAAAGCCATTTTTAAGGCATTTCGCGCATACATGAAATGAACACATTTTTCTCCAAAACTATAACAGATGCAAGCTTGTCCTGTTTGGTGGAGATGATATTTAATAAAATAAGTAGAAATCCACTAAAAGTTTTGTTTGGTTATCTTGCAATCCCGAGATAATCGTCTCCATGCTCCAAATCCATTTTAAAGCCATTTTTAAGGCATTTCGCGCATACATGAAATGAACACATTTTTCTCCAAAACTATAACAGATGCAAGCTTGTCCTGTTTGGTGGAGATGATATTTAATAAAATAAGTAGAAATCCACTAAAAGTTTTGTTTGGTTATCTTGCAATCCCGAGATAATCGTCTCCATGCTCCAAATCCATTTTAAAGTCATTTTTAAGGCATTTCGCGCATACATGAAATGAACACATTTTTCTCCAAAACTATAACAGATGCAAGCTTGTCCTGTTTGGTGGAGATGATATTTAATAAAATAAGTAGAAATCTACTAAAAGTTTTGTTTGGTTATCTTGCAATCCCGAGATAATCGTCTCCATGCTCCAAATCCATTTTAAAGCCATTTCAAAGGCATTTTGCGCATACATGAAATGAACACATTTTTCTCCAAAACTATAACACATGCAAGCTTGTCCTGTTTGGTGGAGATGATATTTAATAAAATAAGTAGAAATCCACTAAAAGTTTTGTTTGGTTATCTTGCAATCCCGAGATAATCGTCTCCATGCTCCAAATCCATTTTAAAGCCATTTTTAAGGCATTTCGCGCATACATGAAATGAACACATTTTTCTCCAAAACTATAACAGATGCAAGCTTGTCCTGTTTGGTGGAGATGATATTTAATAAAATAAGTAGAAATCCACTAAAAGTTTTGTTTGGTTATCTTGCAATCCCGAGATAATCGTCTCCATGCTCCAAATCCATTTTAAAGCCATTTTTAAGGCATTTCGCGCATACATGAAATGAACACATTTTTCTCCAAAACTATAACAGATGCAAGCTTGTCCTGTTTGGTGGAGATAATATTTAATAAAATAAGTAGAAATCTACTAAAAGTTTCGTTTGTTTATATTGCCATCCTGAGATAATCGTCTCCATGCTCCAAATCCATTTTAAAGCCATTTCAAAGGCATTTTGCGCATACATGAAATGAACACATTTTTCTCCAAAACTATAACACATGCAAGCTTGTCCTGTTTGGTGGAGATGATATTTAATAAAATAAGTAGAAATCCACTAAAAGTTTTGTTTGGTTATCTTGCAATCCCGAGATAATCGTCTCCATGCTCCAAATCCATTTTAAAGCCATTTTTAAGGCATTTCGCGCATACATGAAATGAACACATTTTTCTCCAAAACTATAACAGATGCAAGCTTGTCCTGTTTGGTGGAGATGATATTTAATAAAATAAGTAGAAATCCACTAAAAGTTTTGTTTGGTTATCTTGCAATCCCGAGATAATCGTCTCCATGCTCCAAATCTATTTTAAAGCCATTTCAAAGGCATTTTGCGCATACATGAAATGAACACATTTTTCTCCAAAACTATAACACATGCAAGCTTGTCCTGTTTGGTGGAGATGATATTTAATAAAATAAGTAGAAATCCACTAAAAGTTTTGTTTGGTTATCTTGCAATCCCGAGATAATCGTCTCCATGCTCCAAATCCATTTTAAAGCCATTTTTAAGGCATTTCGCGCATACATGAAATGAACACATTTTTCTCCAAAACTATAACAGATGCAAGCTTGTCCTGTTTGGTGGAGATAATATTTAATAAAATAAGTAGAAATCTACTAAAAGTTTCGTTTGTTTATATTGCCATCCTGAGATAATCGTCTCCATGCTCCAAATCCATTTTAAAGCCATTTCAAAGGCATTTCGCGCATACATGAAATGAACACATTTTTCTCCAAAACTATAACAGATGCAAGCTTGTCCTGTTTGGTGGAGATGATATTTAATAAAATAAGTAGAAATCCACTAAAAGTTTTGTTTGGTTATCTTGCAATCCCGAGATAATCGTCTCCATGCTCCAAATCCATTTTAAAGCCATTTTTAAGGCATTTCGCGCATACATGAAATGAACACATTTTTCTCCAAAACTATAACAGATGCAAGCTTGTCCTGTTTGGTGGAGATGATATTTAATAAAATAAGTAGAAATCCACTAAAAGTTTTGTTTGGTTATCTTGCAATCCCGAGATAATCGTCTCCATGCTCCAAATCCATTTTAAAGTCATTTTTAAGGCATTTCGCGCATACATGAAATGAACACATTTTTCTCCAAAACTATAACAGATGCAAGCTTGTCCTGTTTGGTGGAGATGATATTTAATAAAATAAGTAGAAATCTACTAAAAGTTTTGTTTGGTTATCTTGCAATCCCGAGATAATCGTCTCCATGCTCCAAATCCATTTTAAAGCCATTTCAAAGGCATTTTGCGCATACATGAAATGAACACATTTTTCTCCAAAACTATAACACATGCAAGCTTGTCCTGTTTGGTGGAGATGATATTTAATAAAATAAGTAGAAATCCACTAAAAGTTTTGTTTGGTTATCTTGCAATCCCGAGATAATCGTCTCCATGCTCCAAATCCATTTTAAAGCCATTTTTAAGGCATTTCGCGCATACATGAAATGAACACATTTTTCTCCAAAACTATAACAGATGCAAGCTTGTCCTGTTTGGTGGAGATGATATTTAATAAAATAAGTAGAAATCCACTAAAAGTTTTGTTTGGTTATCTTGCAATCCCGAGATAATCGTCTCCATGCTCCAAATCCATTTTAAAGCCATTTTTAAGGCATTTCGCGCATACATGAAATGAACACATTTTTCTCCAAAACTATAACAGATGCAAGCTTGTCCTGTTTGGTGGAGATAATATTTAATAAAATAAGTAGAAATCTACTAAAAGTTTCGTTTGTTTATATTGCCATCCTGAGATAATCGTCTCCATGCTCCAAATCCATTTTAAAGCCATTTCAAAGGCATTTTGCGCATACATGAAATGAACACATTTTTCTCCAAAACTATAACACATGCAAGCTTGTCCTGTTTGGTGGAGATGATATTTAATAAAATAAGTAGAAATCCACTAAAAGTTTTGTTTGGTTATCTTGCAATCCCGAGATAATCGTCTCCATGCTCCAAATCCATTTTAAAGCCATTTTTAAGGCATTTCGCGCATACATGAAATGAACACATTTTTCTCCAAAACTATAACAGATGCAAGCTTGTCCTGTTTGGTGGAGATGATATTTAATAAAATAAGTAGAAATCCACTAAAAGTTTTGTTTGGTTATCTTGCAATCCCGAGATAATCGTCTCCATGCTCCAAATCTATTTTAAAGCCATTTCAAAGGCATTTTGCGCATACATGAAATGAACACATTTTTCTCCAAAACTATAACACATGCAAGCTTGTCCTGTTTGGTGGAGATGATATTTAATAAAATAAGTAGAAATCCACTAAAAGTTTTGTTTGGTTATCTTGCAATCCCGAGATAATCGTCTCCATGCTCCAAATCCATTTTAAAGCCATTTTTAAGGCATTTCGCGCATACATGAAATGAACACATTTTTCTCCAAAACTATAACAGATGCAAGCTTGTCCTGTTTGGTGGAGATAATATTTAATAAAATAAGTAGAAATCTACTAAAAGTTTCGTTTGTTTATATTGCCATCCTGAGATAATCGTCTCCATGCTCCAAATCCATTTTAAAGCCATTTCAAAGGCATTTTGCGCATACATGAAATGAACACATTTTTCTCCAAAACTATAACACATGCAAGCTTGTCCTGTTTGGTGGAGATGATATTTAATAAAATAAGTAGAAATCCACTAAAAGTTTTGTTTGGTTATCTTGCAATCCCGAGATAATCGTCTCCATGCTCCAAATCCATTTTAAAGCCATTTTTAAGGCATTTCGCGCATACATGAAATGAACACATTTTTCTCCAAAACTATAACAGATGCAAGCTTGTCCTGTTTGGTGGAGATGATATTTAATAAAATAAGTAGAAATCCACTAAAAGTTTTGTTTGGTTATCTTGCAATCCCGAGATAATCGTCTCCATGCTCCAAATCCATTTTAAAGTCATTTTTAAGGCATTTCGCGCATACATGAAATGAACACATTTTTCTCCAAAACTATAACAGATGCAAGCTTGTCCTGTTTGGTGGAGATGATATTTAATAAAATAAGTAGAAATCTACTAAAAGTTTTGTTTGGTTATCTTGCAATCCCGAGATAATCGTCTCCATGCTCCAAATCCATTTTAAAGCCATTTCAAAGGCATTTTGCGCATACATGAAATGAACACATTTTTCTCCAAAACTATAACACATGCAAGCTTGTCCTGTTTGGTGGAGATGATATTTAATAAAATAAGTAGAAATCCACTAAAAGTTTTGTTTGGTTATCTTGCAATCCCGAGATAATCGTCTCCATGCTCCAAATCCATTTTAAAGCCATTTTTAAGGCATTTCGCGCATACATGAAATGAACACATTTTTCTCCAAAACTATAACAGATGCAAGCTTGTCCTGTTTGGTGGAGATGATATTTAATAAAATAAGTAGAAATCCACTAAAAGTTTTGTTTGGTTATCTTGCAATCCCGAGATAATCGTCTCCATGCTCCAAATCCATTTTAAAGCCATTTTTAAGGCATTTCGCGCATACATGAAATGAACACATTTTTCTCCAAAACTATAACAGATGCAAGCTTGTCCTGTTTGGTGGAGATGATATTTAATAAAATAAGTAGAAATCCACTAAAAGTTTTGTTTGGTTATCTTGCAATCCCGAGATAATCGTCTCCATGCTCCAAATCCATTTTAAAGCCTTTTTGAAGGCATTTCGCGCATACATGAAATGAACACATTTTTCTCCAAAACTATAACAGATGCAAGCTTGTCCTGTTTGGTGGAGATGATATTTAATAAAATAAGTAGAAATCCACTAAAAGTTTTGTTTGGTTATATTGCAATCCCGAGATAATCGTCTCCATGCTCCAAATCCATTTTAAAGCCATTTTTAAGGCATTTCGCACATACATGAAATGAACACATTTTTCTCCAAAACTATAACAGATGCAAGCTTGTCCTGTTTGGTGGAGATGATATTTAATAAAATAAGTAGAAATCCACTAAAAGTTTTGTTTGGTTATCTTGCAATCCCGAGATAATCGTCTCCATGCTCCAAATCCATTTTAAAGCCATTTTTAAGGCATTTCGCGCATACATGAAATGAACACATTTTTCTCCAAAACTATAACAGATGCAAGCTTGTCCTGTTTGGTGGAGATGATATTTAATAAAATAAGTAGAAATCCACTAAAAGTTTTGTTTGGTTATCTTGCAATCCCGAGATAATCGTCTCCATGCTCCAAATCCATTTTAAAGCCATTTTTAAGGCATTTCGCGCATACATGAAATGAACACATTTTTCTCCAAAACTATAACAGATGCAAGCTTGTCCTGTTTGGTGGAGATGATATTTAATAAAATAAGTAGAAATCCACTAAACGTTTTGTTTGGTTATCTTGCAATCCCGAGATAATCGTCTCCATGCTCCAAATCCATTTTAAAGCCATTTTTAAGGCATTTAGCGCATACATGAAATGAACACATTTTTCTCCAAAACTATAACAGATGCAAGCTTGTCCTGTTTGGTGGAGATGATATTTAATAAAATAAGTAGAAATCCACTAAAAGTTTTGTTTGGTTATCTTGCAATCCCGAGATAATCGTCTCCATGCTCCAAATCCATTTTAAAGCCATTTTTAAGGCATTTCGCGCATACATGAAATGAACACATTTTTCTCCAAAACTATAACAGATGCAAGCTTGTCCTGTTTGGTGGAGATAATATTTAATAAAATAAGTAGAAATCTACTAAAAGTTTCGTTTGTTTATATTGCCATCCTGAGATAATCGTCTCCATGCTCCAAATCCATTTTAAAGCCATTTCAAAGGCATTTTGCGCATACATGAAATGAACACATTTTTCTCCAAAACTATAACACATGCAAGCTTGTCCTGTTTGGTGGAGATGATATTTAATAAAATAAGTAGAAATCCACTAAAAGTTTTGTTTGGTTATCTTGCAATCCCGAGATAATCGTCTCCATGCTCCAAATCCATTTTAAAGCCATTTTTAAGGCATTTCGCGCATACATGAAATGAACACATTTTTCTCCAAAACTATAACAGATGCAAGCTTGTCCTGTTTGGTGGAGATGATATTTAATAAAATAAGTAGAAATCCACTAAAAGTTTTGTTTGGTTATCTTGCAATCCCGAGATAATCGTCTCCATGCTCCAAATCCATTTTAAAGCCATTTTTAAGGCATTTCGCGCATACATGAAATGAACACATTTTTCTCCAAAACTATAACAGATGCAAGCTTGTCCTGTTTGGTGGAGATAATATTTAATAAAATAAGTAGAAATCTACTAAAAGTTTCGTTTGTTTATATTGCCATCCTGAGATAATCGTCTCCATGCTCCAAATCCATTTTAAAGCCATTTCAAAGGCATTTTGCGCATACATGAAATGAACACATTTTTCTCCAAAACTATAACACATGCAAGCTTGTCCTGTTTGGTGGAGATGATATTTAATAAAATAAGTAGAAATCCACTAAAAGTTTTGTTTGGTTATCTTGCAATCCCGAGATAATCGTCTCCATGCTCCAAATCCATTTTAAAGCCATTTTTAAGGCATTTCGCGCATACATGAAATGAACACATTTTTCTCCAAAACTATAACAGATGCAAGCTTGTCCTGTTTGGTGGAGATGATATTTAATAAAATAAGTAGAAATCCACTAAAAGTTTTGTTTGGTTATCTTGCAATCCCGAGATAATCGTCTCCATGCTCCAAATCCATTTTAAAGCCATTTTTAAGGCATTTCGCGCATACATGAAATGAACACATTTTTCTCCAAAACTATAACAGATGCAAGCTTGTCCTGTTTGGTGGAGATAATATTTAATAAAATAAGTAGAAATCTACTAAAAGTTTCGTTTGTTTATATTGCCATCCTGAGATAATCGTCTCCATGCTCCAAATCCATTTTAAAGCCATTTCAAAGGCATTTTGCGCATACATGAAATGAACACATTTTTCTCCAAAACTATAACACATGCAAGCTTGTCCTGTTTGGTGGAGATGATATTTAATAAAATAAGTAGAAATCCACTAAAAGTTTTGTTTGGTTATCTTGCAATCCCGAGATAATCGTCTCCATGCTCCAAATCCATTTTAAAGCCATTTTTAAGGCATTTCGCGCATACATGAAATGAACACATTTTTCTCCAAAACTATAACAGATGCAAGCTTGTCCTGTTTGGTGGAGATGATATTTAATAAAATAAGTAGAAATCCACTAAAAGTTTTGTTTGGTTATCTTGCAATCCCGAGATAATCGTCTCCATGCTCCAAATCCATTTTAAAGCCATTTTTAAGGCATTTCGCGCATACATGAAATGAACACATTTTTCTCCAAAACTATAACAGATGCAAGCTTGTCCTGTTTGGTGGAGATGTAATTTAATAAAATAAGTAGAAATCCACTAAAAGTTTTGTTTGGTTATCTTGCAATCCCGAGATAATCGTCTCCATGCTCCAAATCCATTTTAAAGCCATTTTTAAGGCATTTCGCGCATACATGAAATGAACACATTTTTCTCCAAAACTATAACAGATGCAAGCTTGTCCTGTTTGGTGGAGATAATATTTAATAAAATAAGTAGAAATCTACTAAAAGTTTCGTTTGTTTATATTGCCATCCTGAGATAATCGTCTCCATGCTCCAAATCCATTTTAAAGCCATTTTTAAGGCATTTCGCGCATACATGAAATGAACACATTTTTCTCCAAAACTATAACAGATGCAAGCTTGTCCTGTTTGGTGGAGATGATATTTAATAAAATAAGTAGAAATCCACTAAAAGTTTTGTTTGGTTATCTTGCAATCCCGAGATAATCGTCTCCATGCTCCAAATCCATTTTAAAGCCATTTTTAAGGCATTTCGCGCATACATGAAATGAACACATTTTTCTCCAAAACTATAACAGATGCAAGCTTGTCCTGTTTGGTGGAGATGATATTTAATAAAATAAGTAGAAATCCACTAAAAGTTTTGTTTGGTTATATTGCAATCCCGAGATAATCGTCTCCATGCTCCAAATCCATTTTAAAGCCATTTTTAAGGCATTTCGCGCATACATGAAATGAACACATTTTTCTCCAAAACTATAACAGATGCAAGCTTGTCCTGTTTGGTGGAGATGATATTTAATAAAATAAGTAGAAATCCACTAAAAGTTTTGTTTGGTTATCTTGCAATCCCGAGATAATCGTCTCCATGCTCCAAATCCATTTTAAAGCCATTTTTAAGGCATTTCGCGCATACATGAAATGAACACATTTTTCTCCAAAACTATAACAGATGCAAGCTTGTCCTGTTTGGTGGAGATAATATTTAATAAAATAAGTAGAAATCTACTAAAAGTTTCGTTTGTTTATATTGCCATCCTGAGATAATCGTCTCCATGCTCCAAATCCATTTTAAAGCCATTTCAAAGGCATTTTGCGCATACATGAAATGAACACATTTTTCTCCAAAACTATAACACATGCAAGCTTGTCCTGTTTGGTGGAGATGATATTTAATAAAATAAGTAGAAATCCACTAAAAGTTTTGTTTGGTTATCTTGCAATCCCGAGATAATCGTCTCCATGCTCCAAATCCATTTTAAAGCCATTTTTAAGGCATTTCGCGCATACATGAAATGAACACATTTTTCTCCAAAACTATAACAGATGCAAGCTTGTCCTGTTTGGTGGAGATGATATTTAATAAAATAAGTAGAAATCCACTAAAAGTTTTGTTTGGTTATCTTGCAATCCCGAGATAATCGTCTCCATGCTCCAAATCCATTTTAAAGCCATTTTTAAGGCATTTCGCGCATACATGAAATGAACACATTTTTCTCCAAAACTATAACAGATGCAAGCTTGTCCTGTTTGGTGGAGATGATCTTTAATAAAATAAGTAGAAATCCACTAAAAGTTTTGTTTGGTTATCTTGCAATCCCGAGATAATCGTCTCCATGCTCCAAATCCATTTTAAAGCCATTTTTAAGGCATTTCGCGCATACATGAAATGAACACATTTTTCTCCAAAACTATAACAGATGCAAGCTTGTCCTGTTTGGTGGAGATGATATTTAATAAAATAAGTAGAAATCCACTAAAAGTTTTGTTTGGTTATCTTGCAATCCCGAGATAATCGTCTCCATGCTCCAAATCCATTTTAAAGCCATTTCAAAGGCATTTTGCGCATTCATGAAATGAACACATTTTTCTCCAAAACTATAACACATGCAAGCTTGTCCTGTTTGGTGGAGATGATATTTAATAAAATAAGTAGAAATCCACTAAAAGTTTTGTTTGGTTATCTTGCAATCCCGAGATAATCGTCTCCATGCTCCAAATCCATTTTAAAGCCATTTTTAAGGCATTTCGCGCATACATGAAATGAACACATTTTTCTCCAAAACTATAACAGATGCAAGCTTGTCCTGTTTGGTGGAGATGATATTTAATAAAATAAGTAGAAATCCACTAAAAGTTTTGTTTGGTTATCTTGCAATCCCGAGATAATCGTCTCCATGCTCCAAATCCATTTTAAAGCCATTTTTAAGGCATTTCGCGCATACATGAAATGAACACATTTTTCTCCAAAACTATAACAGATGCAAGCTTGTCCTGTTTGGTGGAGATGATATTTAATAAAATAAGTAGAAATCCACTAAACGTTTTGTTTGGTTATCTTGCAATCACGAGATAATCGTCTCCATGCTCCAAATCCATTTTAAAGCCATTTTTAAGGCATTTCGCGCATACATGAAATGAACACATTTTTCTCCAAAACTATAACAGATGCAAGCTTGTCCTGTTTGGTGGAGATGATATTTAATAAAATAAGTAGAAATCCACTAAAAGTTTTGTTTGGTTATCTTGCAATTCCGAGATAATCGTCTCCATGCTCCAAATCCATTTTAAAGCCATTTTTAAGGCATTTCGCGCATACATGAAATGAACACATTTTTCTCCAAAACTATAACAGATGCAAGCTTGTCTTGTTTGGTGGAGATGATATTTAATAAAATAAGTAGAAATCCACTAAAAGTTTTGTTTGGTTATCTTGCAATCCCGAGATAATCGTCTCCATGCTCCAAATCCATTTTAAAGCCATTTTTAAGGCATTTCGCGCATACATGAAATGAACACATTTTTCTCCAAAACTATAACAGATGCAAGCTTGTCCTGTTTGGTGGAGATGATATTTAATAAAATAAGTAGAAATCCACTAAAAGTTTTGTTTGGTTATCTTGCAATCCCGAGATAATCGTCTCCATGCTCCAAATCCATTTTAAAGCCATTTTTAAGGCATTGCGCGCATACATGAAATGAACACATTTTTCTCCAAAACTATAACAGATGCAAGCTTGTCCTGTTTGGTGGAGATGATATTTAATAAAATAAGTAGAAATCCACTAAAAGTTTTGTTTGTTTATCTTGCAATCCCGAGATAATCGTCTCCATGCTCCAAATCCATTTTAAAGCAATTTTTAAGGCATTTCGCGCATACATGAAATGAACACATTTTTCTCCAAAACTATAACAGATGCAAGCTTGTCCTGTTTGGTGGAGATGATATTTAATAAAATAACTAGAAATTCACTAAAAGTTTTGTTTGGTTATCTTGCAATCCCGAGATAATCGTCTCCATGCTCCAAATCCATTTTAAAGCCATTTTTAAGGCATTTCGCGCATACATGAAATGAACACATTTTTCTCCAAAACTATAACAGATGCAAGCTTGTTCTGTTTGGTGGAGATAATATTTAATAAAATAAGTAGAAATCTACTAAAAGTTTCGTTTGTTTATATTGCCATCCTGAGATAATCGTCTCCATGCTCCAAATCCATTTTAAAGCCATTTCAAAGGCATTTTGCGCATACATGAAATGAACACATTTTTTTCCAAAACTATAACACATGCAAGCTTGTCCTGTTTGGTGGAGATGATATTTAATAAAATAAGTAGAAATCCACTAAAAGTTTTGTTTGGTTATCTTGCAATCCCGAGATAATCGTCTCCATGCTCCAAATCCATTTTAAAGCCATTTTTAAGGCATTTCGCGCATACATGAATTGAACACATTTTTCTCCAAAACTATAACAGATGCAAGCTTGTCCTGTTTGGTGGAGATGATATTTAATAAAATAAGTAGAAATCCACTAAAAGTTTTGTTTGGTTATCTTGCAATCCCGAGATAATCGTCTCCATGCTCCAAATCCATTTTAAAGCCATTTTTAAGGCATTTCGCGCATACATGAAATGAACACATTTTTCTCCAAAACTATAACAGATGCAAGCTTGTCCTGTTTGGTGGAGATGATATTTAATAAAATAAGTAGAAATCCACTAAAAGTTTTGTTTGGTTATCTTGCAATCCCGAGATAATCGTCTCCATGCTCCAAATCCATTTTAAAGCCATTTTTAAGGC
Source organism: Anomaloglossus baeobatrachus (assembly GCF_048569485.1). Taxonomy (NCBI): domain Eukaryota; kingdom Metazoa; phylum Chordata; class Amphibia; order Anura; family Aromobatidae; genus Anomaloglossus; species Anomaloglossus baeobatrachus. The sequence continues at coordinate 284,200 of NW_027441988.1, read as the reverse complement.
ATTTCGCGCATACATGAAATGAACACATTTTTCTCCAAAACTATAACAGATGCAAGCTTGTCCTGTTTGGTGGAGATGATATTTAATAAAATAAGTAGAAATCCACTAAAAGTTTTGTTTGGTTATCTTGCAATCCCGAGATAATCGTCTCCATGCTCCAAATCCATTTTAAAGCCATTTTTAAGGCATTTCGCGCATACATGAAATGAACACGTTTTTCTCCAAAACTATAACAGATGCAAGCTTGTCCTGTTTGGTGGAGATGATATTTAATAAAATAAGTAGAAATCCACTAAAAGTTTTGTTTGGTTATCTTGCAATCCCGAGATAATCGTCTCCATGCTCCAAATCCATTTTAAAGCCATTTTTAAGGCATTTCGCGCATACATGAAATGAACACATTTTTCTCCAAAACTATAACAGATGCAAGCTTGTCCTGTTTGGTGGAGATAATATTTAATAAAATAAGTAGAAATCTACTAAAAGTTTCGTTTGTTTATATTGCCATCCTGAGATAATCGTCTCCATGCTCCAAATCCATTTTAAAGCCATTTCAAAGGCATTTTGCGCATACATGAAATGAACACATTTTTCTCCAAAACTATAACACATGCAAGCTTGTCCTGTTTGGTGGAGATGATATTTAATAAAATAAGTAGAAATCCACTAAAAGTTTTGTTTGGTTATCTTGCAATCCCGAGATAATCGTCTCCATGCTCCAAATCCATTTTAAAGCCATTTTTAAGGCATTTCGCGCATACATGAAATGAACACATTTTTCTCCAAAACTATAACAGATGCAAGCTTGTCCTGTTTGGTGGAGATAATATTTAATAAAATAAAAAGAAATCTACTAAAAGTTTCGTTTGTTTATATTGCCATCCTGAGATAATCGTCTCCATGCTCCAAATCCATTTTAAAGCCATTTCAAAGGCATTTTGCGCATACATGAAATGAACACATTTTTCTCCAAAACTATAACACATGCAAGCTTGTCCTGTTTGGTGGAGATGATATTTAATAAAATAAGTAGAAATCCACTAAAAGTTTTGTTTGGTTATCTTGCAATCCCGAGATAATCGTCTCCATGCTCCAAATCCATTTTAAAGCCATTTTTAAGGCATTTCGCGCATACATGAAATGAACACATTTTTCTCCAAAACTATAACAGATGCAAGCTTGTCCTGTTTGGTGGAGATGATATTTAATAAAATAAGTAGAAATCCACTAAAAGTTTTGTTTGGTTATCTTGCAATCCCGAGATAATCGTCTCCATGCTCCAAATCCATTTTAAAGCCATTTTTAAGGCATTTCGTGCATACATGAAATGAACACATTTTTCTCCAAAACTATAACAGATGCAAGCTTGTCCTGTTTGGTGGAGATGATATTTAATAAAATAAGTAGAAATCCACTAAACGTTTTATTTGGTTATCTTGCAATCCCGAGATAATCGTCTCCATGCTCCAAATCCATTTTAAAGCCATTTTTAAGGCATTTCGCGCATACATGAAATGAACACATTTTTCTCCAAAACTATAACAGATGCAAGCTTGTCCTGTTTGGTGGAGATGATATTTAATAAAATAAGTAGAAATCCACTAAAAGTTTTGTTTGGTTATATTGCAATCCCGAGATAATCGTCTCCATGCTCCAAATCCATTTTAAAGCCATTTTTAAGGCATTTCGCGCATACATGAAATGAACACATTTTTCTCCAAAACTATAACAGATGCAAGCTTGTCCTGTTTGGTGGAGATGATATTTAATAAAATAAGTAGAAATCCACTAAAAGTTTTGTTTGGTTATCTTGCAATCCCGAGATAATCGTCTCCATGCTCCAAATCCATTTTAAAGCCATTTTTAAGGCATTTCGCGCATACATGAAATGAACACATTTTTCTCCAAAACTATAACAGATGCAAGCTTGTCCTGTTTGGTGGAGATAATATTTAATAAAATAAGTAGAAATCCACTAAAAGTTTTGTTTGGTTATCTTGCAATCCCGAGATAATCGTCTCCATGCTCCAAATCCATTTTAAAGCCATTTTTAAGGCATTTCGCGCATACATGAAATGAACACATTTTTCTCCAAAACTATAACAGATGCAAGCTTGTCCTGTTTGGTGGAGATAATATTTAATAAAATAAGTAGAAATCTACTAAAAGTTTCGTTTGTTTATATTGCCATCCTGAGATAATCGTCTCCATGCTCCAAATCCATTTTAAAGCCATTTCAAAGGCATTTTGCGCATACATGAAATGAACACATTTTTCTCCAAAACTATAACACATGCAAGCTTGTCCTGTTTGGTGGAGATGATATTTAATAAAATAAGTAGAAATCCACTAAAAGTTTTGTTTGGTTATCTTGCAATCCCGAGATAATCGTCTCCATGCTCCAAATCCATTTTAAAGCCATTTTTAAGGCATTTTGCGCATACATGAAATGAACACATTTTTCTCCAAAACTATAACAGATGCAAGCTTGTCCTGTTTGGTGGAGATAATATTTAATAAAATAAGTTGAAATCTACTAAAAGTTTCGTTTGTTTATATTGCCATCCTGAGATAATCGTCTCCATGCTCCAAATCCATTTTAAAGCCATTTCAAAGGCATTTTGCGCATACATGAAATGAACACATTTTTCTCCAAAACTATAACACATGCAAGCTTGTCCTGTTTGGTGGAGATGATATTTAATAAAATAAGTAGAAATCCACTAAAAGTTTTGTTTGGTTATCTTGCAATCCCGAGATAATCGTCTCCATGCTCCAAATCCATTTTAAAGCCATTTTTAAGGCATTTTGCGCATACATGAAATGAACACATTTTTCTCCAAAACTATAACAGATGCAAGCTTGTCCTGTTTGGTGGAGATGATATTTAATAAAATAAGTAGAAATCCACTAAAAGTTTTGTTTGGTTATCTTGCAATCCCGAGATAATCGTCTCCATGCTCCAAATCCATTTTAAAGCCATTTTTAAGGCATTTCGCGCATACATGAAATGAACACATTTTTCTCCAAAACTATAACAGATGCAAGCTTGTCCTGTTTGGTGGAGATGATATTTAATAAAATAAGTAGAAATCCACTAAAAGTTTTGTTTGGTTATCTTGCAATCCCGAGATAATCGTCTCCATGCTCCAAATCCATTTTAAAGCCATTTCAAAGGCATTTTGCGCATACATGAAATGAACACATTTTTGTCCAAAACTATAACACATGCAAGCTTGTCCTGTTTGGTGGAGATGATATTTAATAAAATAAGTAGAAATCCACTAAAAGTTTTGTTTGGTTATCTTGCAATCCCGAGATAATCGTCTCCATGCTCCAAATCCATTTTAAAGCCATTTTTAAGGCATTTCGCGCATACATGAAATGAACACATTTTTCTCCAAAACTATAACAGATGCAAGCTTGTCCTGTTTGGTGGAGATGATATTTAATAAAATAAGTAGAAATCCACTAAAAGTTTTGTTTGGTTATCTTGCAATCCCGAGATAATCGTCTCCATGCTCCAAATCCATTTTAAAGCCATTTTTAAGGCATTTCGCGCATACATGAAATGAACACATTTTTCTCCAAAACTAACAGATGCAAGCTTGTCCTGTTTGGTGGAGATGATATTTAATAAAATAAGTAGAAATCCACTAAAAGTTTTGTTTGGTTATCTTGCAATCCCGAGATAATCGTCTCCATGCTCCAAATCCATTTTAAAGCCATTTTTAAGGCATTTCGCGCATACATGAAATGAACACATTTTTCTCCAAAACTATAACAGATGCAAGCTTGTCCTGTTTGGTGGAGATAATATTTAATAAAATAAGTAGAAATCTACTAAAAGTTTCGTTTGTTTATATTGCCATCCTGAGATAATCGTCTCCATGCTCCAAATCCATTTTAAAGCCATTTCAAAGGCATTTTGCGCATACATGAAATGAACACATTTTTCTCCAAAACTATAACAGATGCAAGCTTGTCCTGTTTGGTGGAGATAATATTTAATAAAATAAGTAGAAATCTACTAAAAGTTTCGTTTGTTTATATTGCCATCCTGAGATAATCGTCTCCATGCTCCAAATCCATTTTAAAGCCATTTTTAAGGCATTTCGCGCATACATGAAATGAACACATTTTTCTCCAAAACTATAACAGATGCAAGCTTGTCCTGTTTGGTGGAGATGATATTTAATAAAATAAGTAGAAATCCACTAAAAGTTTTGTTTGGTTATCTTGCAATCCCGAGATAATCGTCTTCATGCTCCAAATCCATTTTAAAGCCATTTTTAAGGCATTTCGCGCATACATGAAATGAACACATTTTTCTCCAAAACTATAACAGATGCAAGCTTGTCCTGTTTGGTGGAGATGATATTTAATAAAATAAGTAGAAATCCACTAAAAGTTTTGTTTGGTTATCTTGCAATCCCGAGATAATCGTCTCCATGCTCCAAATCCATTTTAAAGCCATTTTTAAGGCATTTCGCGCATACATGAAATGAACACATTTTTCTCCAAAACTATAACAGATGCAAGCTTGTCCTGTTTGGTGGAGATGATATTTAATAAAATAAGTAGAAATCCACTAAAAGTTTTGTTTGGTTATCTTGCAATCCCGAGATAATCGTCTCCATGCTCCAAATCCATTTTAAAGCCATTTCAAAGGCATTTTGCGCATACATGAAATGAACACATTTTTCTCCAAAACTATAACACATGCAAGCTTGTCCTGTTTGGTGGAGATGATATTTATTAAAATAAGTAGAAATCCACTAAAAGTTTTGTTTGGTTATCTTGCAATCCTGAGATAATCGTCTCCATGCTCCAAATCCATTTTAAAGCCATTTTTAAGGCATTTCGCGCATACATGAAATGAACACATTTTTCTCCAAAACTATAACAGATGCAAGCTTGTCCTGTTTGGTGGAGATGATATTTAATAAAATAAGTAGAAATCCACTAAAAGTTTTGTTTGGTTATCTTGCAATCCCGAGATAATCGTCTCCATGCTCCAAATCCATTTTAAAGCCATTTTTAAGGCATTTCGCGCATACATGAAATGAACACATTTTTCTCCAAAACTATAACAGATGCAAGCTTGTCCTGTTTGGTGGAGATGATATTTAATAAAATAAGTAGAAATCCACTAAAAGTTTTGTTTGGTTATCTTGCAATCCCGAGATAATCGTCTCCATGCTCCAAATCCATTTTAAAGCCATTTTTAAGGCATTTCGCGCATACATGAAATGAACACATTTTTCTCCAAAACTATAACAGATGCAAGCTTGTCCTGTTTGGTGGAGATAATATTTAATAAAATAAGTAGAAATCTACTAAAAGTTTCGTTTGTTTATATTGCCATCCTGAGATAATCGTCTCCATGCTCCAAATCCATTTTAAAGCCATTTCAAAGGCATTTTGCGCATACATGAAATGAACACATTTTTCTCCAAAACTATAACACATGCAAGCTTGTCCTGTTTGGTGGAGATGATATTTAATAAAATAAGTAGAAATCCACTAAAAGTTTTGTTTGGTTATCTTGCAATCCCGAGATAATCGTCTCCATGCTCCAAATCCATTTTAAAGCCATTTTTAAGGCATTTCGCGCATACATGAAATGAACACATTTTTCTCCAAAACTATAACAGATGCAAGCTTGTCCTGTTTGGTGGAGATGATATTTAATAAAATAAGTAGAAATCCACTAAAAGTTTTGTTTGGTTATCTTGCAATCCCGAGATAATCGTCTCCATGCTCCAAATCCATTTTAAAGCCATTTTTAAGGCATTTCGCGCATACATGAAATGAACACATTTTTCTCCAAAACTATAACAGATGCAAGCTTGTCCTGTTTGGTGGAGATAATATTTAATAAAATAAGTAGAAATCTACTAAAAGTTTCGTTTGTTTATATTGCCATCCTGAGATAATCGTCTCCATGCTCCAAATCCATTTTAAAGCCATTTCAAAGGCATTTTGCGCATACATGAAATGAACACATTTTTCTCCAAAACTATAACACATGCAAGCTTGTCCTGTTTGGTGGAGATGATATTTAATAAAATAAGTAGAAATCCACTAAAAGTTTTGTTTGGTTATCTTGCAATCCCGAGATAATCGTCTCCATGCTCCAAATCCATTTTAAAGCCATTTTTAAGGCATTTCGCGCATACATGAAATGAACACATTTTTCTCCAAAACTATAACAGATGCAAGCTTGTCCTGTTTGGTGGAGATGATATTTAATAAAATAAGTAGAAATCCACTAAAAGTTTTGTTTGGTTATCTTGCAATCCCGAGATAATCGTCTCCATGCTCCAAATCCATTTTAAAGCCATTTTTAAGGCATTTCGCGCATACATGAAATGAACACATTTTTCTCCAAAACTATAACAGATGCAAGCTTGTCCTGTTTGGTGGAGATGTAATTTAATAAAATAAGTAGAAATCCACTAAAAGTTTTGTTTGGTTATCTTGCAATCCCGAGATAATCGTCTCCATGCTCCAAATCCATTTTAAAGCCATTTTTAAGGCATTTCGCGCATACATGAAATGAACACATTTTTCTCCAAAACTATAACAGATGCAAGCTTGTCCTGTTTGGTGGAGATAATATTTAATAAAATAAGTAGAAATCTACTAAAAGTTTCGTTTGTTTATATTGCCATCCTGAGATAATCGTCTCCATGCTCCAAATCCATTTTAAAGCCATTTTTAAGGCATTTCGCGCATACATGAAATGAACACATTTTTCTCCAAAACTATAACAGATGCAAGCTTGTCCTGTTTGGTGGAGATGATATTTAATAAAATAAGTAGAAATCCACTAAAAGTTTTGTTTGGTTATCTTGCAATCCCGAGATAATCGTCTCCATGCTCCAAATCCATTTTAAAGCCATTTTTAAGGCATTTCGCGCATACATGAAATGAACACATTTTTCTCCAAAACTATAACAGATGCAAGCTTGTCCTGTTTGGTGGAGATGATATTTAATAAAATAAGTAGAAATCCACTAAAAGTTTTGTTTGGTTATATTGCAATCCCGAGATAATCGTCTCCATGCTCCAAATCCATTTTAAAGCCATTTTTAAGGCATTTCGCGCATACATGAAATGAACACATTTTTCTCCAAAACTATAACAGATGCAAGCTTGTCCTGTTTGGTGGAGATGATATTTAATAAAATAAGTAGAAATCCACTAAAAGTTTTGTTTGGTTATCTTGCAATCCCGAGATAATCGTCTCCATGCTCCAAATCCATTTTAAAGCCATTTTTAAGGCATTTCGCGCATACATGAAATGAACACATTTTTCTCCAAAACTATAACAGATGCAAGCTTGTCCTGTTTGGTGGAGATAATATTTAATAAAATAAGTAGAAATCTACTAAAAGTTTCGTTTGTTTATATTGCCATCCTGAGATAATCGTCTCCATGCTCCAAATCCATTTTAAAGCCATTTCAAAGGCATTTTGCGCATACATGAAATGAACACATTTTTCTCCAAAACTATAACACATGCAAGCTTGTCCTGTTTGGTGGAGATGATATTTAATAAAATAAGTAGAAATCCACTAAAAGTTTTGTTTGGTTATCTTGCAATCCCGAGATAATCGTCTCCATGCTCCAAATCCATTTTAAAGCCATTTTTAAGGCATTTCGCGCATACATGAAATGAACACATTTTTCTCCAAAACTATAACAGATGCAAGCTTGTCCTGTTTGGTGGAGATGATATTTAATAAAATAAGTAGAAATCCACTAAAAGTTTTGTTTGGTTATCTTGCAATCCCGAGATAATCGTCTCCATGCTCCAAATCCATTTTAAAGCCATTTTTAAGGCATTTCGCGCATACATGAAATGAACACATTTTTCTCCAAAACTATAACAGATGCAAGCTTGTCCTGTTTGGTGGAGATGATCTTTAATAAAATAAGTAGAAATCCACTAAAAGTTTTGTTTGGTTATCTTGCAATCCCGAGATAATCGTCTCCATGCTCCAAATCCATTTTAAAGCCATTTTTAAGGCATTTCGCGCATACATGAAATGAACACATTTTTCTCCAAAACTATAACAGATGCAAGCTTGTCCTGTTTGGTGGAGATGATATTTAATAAAATAAGTAGAAATCCACTAAAAGTTTTGTTTGGTTATCTTGCAATCCCGAGATAATCGTCTCCATGCTCCAAATCCATTTTAAAGCCATTTCAAAGGCATTTTGCGCATTCATGAAATGAACACATTTTTCTCCAAAACTATAACACATGCAAGCTTGTCCTGTTTGGTGGAGATGATATTTAATAAAATAAGTAGAAATCCACTAAAAGTTTTGTTTGGTTATCTTGCAATCCCGAGATAATCGTCTCCATGCTCCAAATCCATTTTAAAGCCATTTTTAAGGCATTTCGCGCATACATGAAATGAACACATTTTTCTCCAAAACTATAACAGATGCAAGCTTGTCCTGTTTGGTGGAGATGATATTTAATAAAATAAGTAGAAATCCACTAAAAGTTTTGTTTGGTTATCTTGCAATCCCGAGATAATCGTCTCCATGCTCCAAATCCATTTTAAAGCCATTTTTAAGGCATTTCGCGCATACATGAAATGAACACATTTTTCTCCAAAACTATAACAGATGCAAGCTTGTCCTGTTTGGTGGAGATGATATTTAATAAAATAAGTAGAAATCCACTAAACGTTTTGTTTGGTTATCTTGCAATCACGAGATAATCGTCTCCATGCTCCAAATCCATTTTAAAGCCATTTTTAAGGCATTTCGCGCATACATGAAATGAACACATTTTTCTCCAAAACTATAACAGATGCAAGCTTGTCCTGTTTGGTGGAGATGATATTTAATAAAATAAGTAGAAATCCACTAAAAGTTTTGTTTGGTTATCTTGCAATTCCGAGATAATCGTCTCCATGCTCCAAATCCATTTTAAAGCCATTTTTAAGGCATTTCGCGCATACATGAAATGAACACATTTTTCTCCAAAACTATAACAGATGCAAGCTTGTCTTGTTTGGTGGAGATGATATTTAATAAAATAAGTAGAAATCCACTAAAAGTTTTGTTTGGTTATCTTGCAATCCCGAGATAATCGTCTCCATGCTCCAAATCCATTTTAAAGCCATTTTTAAGGCATTTCGCGCATACATGAAATGAACACATTTTTCTCCAAAACTATAACAGATGCAAGCTTGTCCTGTTTGGTGGAGATGATATTTAATAAAATAAGTAGAAATCCACTAAAAGTTTTGTTTGGTTATCTTGCAATCCCGAGATAATCGTCTCCATGCTCCAAATCCATTTTAAAGCCATTTTTAAGGCATTGCGCGCATACATGAAATGAACACATTTTTCTCCAAAACTATAACAGATGCAAGCTTGTCCTGTTTGGTGGAGATGATATTTAATAAAATAAGTAGAAATCCACTAAAAGTTTTGTTTGTTTATCTTGCAATCCCGAGATAATCGTCTCCATGCTCCAAATCCATTTTAAAGCAATTTTTAAGGCATTTCGCGCATACATGAAATGAACACATTTTTCTCCAAAACTATAACAGATGCAAGCTTGTCCTGTTTGGTGGAGATGATATTTAATAAAATAACTAGAAATTCACTAAAAGTTTTGTTTGGTTATCTTGCAATCCCGAGATAATCGTCTCCATGCTCCAAATCCATTTTAAAGCCATTTTTAAGGCATTTCGCGCATACATGAAATGAACACATTTTTCTCCAAAACTATAACAGATGCAAGCTTGTTCTGTTTGGTGGAGATAATATTTAATAAAATAAGTAGAAATCTACTAAAAGTTTCGTTTGTTTATATTGCCATCCTGAGATAATCGTCTCCATGCTCCAAATCCATTTTAAAGCCATTTCAAAGGCATTTTGCGCATACATGAAATGAACACATTTTTTTCCAAAACTATAACACATGCAAGCTTGTCCTGTTTGGTGGAGATGATATTTAATAAAATAAGTAGAAATCCACTAAAAGTTTTGTTTGGTTATCTTGCAATCCCGAGATAATCGTCTCCATGCTCCAAATCCATTTTAAAGCCATTTTTAAGGCATTTCGCGCATACATGAATTGAACACATTTTTCTCCAAAACTATAACAGATGCAAGCTTGTCCTGTTTGGTGGAGATGATATTTAATAAAATAAGTAGAAATCCACTAAAAGTTTTGTTTGGTTATCTTGCAATCCCGAGATAATCGTCTCCATGCTCCAAATCCATTTTAAAGCCATTTTTAAGGCATTTCGCGCATACATGAAATGAACACATTTTTCTCCAAAACTATAACAGATGCAAGCTTGTCCTGTTTGGTGGAGATGATATTTAATAAAATAAGTAGAAATCCACTAAAAGTTTTGTTTGGTTATCTTGCAATCCCGAGATAATCGTCTCCATGCTCCAAATCCATTTTAAAGCCATTTTTAAGGCATTTCGCGCATACATGAAATGAACACATTTTTCTCCAAAACTATAACAGATGCAAGCTTGTCCTGTTTGGTGGAGATGATATTTAATAAAATAAGTAGAAATCCACTAAAAGTTTTGTTTGGTTATCTTGCAATCCCGAGATAATCGTCTCCATGCTCCAAATCCATTTTAAAGCCATTTTTAAGGCATTTCGCGCATACATGAAATGAACACGTTTTTCTCCAAAACTATAACAGATGCAAGCTTGTCCTGTTTGGTGGAGATGATATTTAATAAAATAAGTAGAAATCCACTAAAAGTTTTGTTTGGTTATCTTGCAATCCCGAGATAATCGTCTCCATGCTCCAAATCCATTTTAAAGCCATTTTTAAGGCATTTCGCGCATACATGAAATGAACACATTTTTCTCCAAAACTATAACAGATGCAAGCTTGTCCTGTTTGGTGGAGATAATATTTAATAAAATAAGTAGAAATCTACTAAAAGTTTCGTTTGTTTATATTGCCATCCTGAGATAATCGTCTCCATGCTCCAAATCCATTTTAAAGCCATTTCAAAGGCATTTTGCGCATACATGAAATGAACACATTTTTCTCCAAAACTATAACACATGCAAGCTTGTCCTGTTTGGTGGAGATGATATTTAATAAAATAAGTAGAAATCCACTAAAAGTTTTGTTTGGTTATCTTGCAATCCCGAGATAATCGTCTCCATGCTCCAAATCCATTTTAAAGCCATTTTTAAGGCATTTCGCGCATACATGAAATGAACACATTTTTCTCCAAAACTATAACAGATGCAAGCTTGTCCTGTTTGGTGGAGATAATATTTAATAAAATAAAAAGAAATCTACTAAAAGTTTCGTTTGTTTATATTGCCATCCTGAGATAATCGTCTCCATGCTCCAAATCCATTTTAAAGCCATTTCAAAGGCATTTTGCGCATACATGAAATGAACACATTTTTCTCCAAAACTATAACACATGCAAGCTTGTCCTGTTTGGTGGAGATGATATTTAATAAAATAAGTAGAAATCCACTAAAAGTTTTGTTTGGTTATCTTGCAATCCCGAGATAATCGTCTCCATGCTCCAAATCCATTTTAAAGCCATTTTTAAGGCATTTCGCGCATACATGAAATGAACACATTTTTCTCCAAAACTATAACAGATGCAAGCTTGTCCTGTTTGGTGGAGATGATATTTAATAAAATAAGTAGAAATCCACTAAAAGTTTTGTTTGGTTATCTTGCAATCCCGAGATAATCGTCTCCATGCTCCAAATCCATTTTAAAGCCATTTTTAAGGCATTTCGTGCATACATGAAATGAACACATTTTTCTCCAAAACTATAACAGATGCAAGCTTGTCCTGTTTGGTGGAGATGATATTTAATAAAATAAGTAGAAATCCACTAAACGTTTTATTTGGTTATCTTGCAATCCCGAGATAATCGTCTCCATGCTCCAAATCCATTTTAAAGCCATTTTTAAGGCATTTCGCGCATACATGAAATGAACACATTTTTCTCCAAAACTATAACAGATGCAAGCTTGTCCTGTTTGGTGGAGATGATATTTAATAAAATAAGTAGAAATCCACTAAAAGTTTTGTTTGGTTATATTGCAATCCCGAGATAATCGTCTCCATGCTCCAAATCCATTTTAAAGCCATTTTTAAGGCATTTCGCGCATACATGAAATGAACACATTTTTCTCCAAAACTATAACAGATGCAAGCTTGTCCTGTTTGGTGGAGATGATATTTAATAAAATAAGTAGAAATCCACTAAAAGTTTTGTTTGGTTATCTTGCAATCCCGAGATAATCGTCTCCATGCTCCAAATCCATTTTAAAGCCATTTTTAAGGCATTTCGCGCATACATGAAATGAACACATTTTTCTCCAAAACTATAACAGATGCAAGCTTGTCCTGTTTGGTGGAGATAATATTTAATAAAATAAGTAGAAATCCACTAAAAGTTTTGTTTGGTTATCTTGCAATCCCGAGATAATCGTCTCCATGCTCCAAATCCATTTTAAAGCCATTTTTAAGGCATTTCGCGCATACATGAAATGAACACATTTTTCTCCAAAACTATAACAGATGCAAGCTTGTCCTGTTTGGTGGAGATAATATTTAATAAAATAAGTAGAAATCTACTAAAAGTTTCGTTTGTTTATATTGCCATCCTGAGATAATCGTCTCCATGCTCCAAATCCATTTTAAAGCCATTTCAAAGGCATTTTGCGCATACATGAAATGAACACATTTTTCTCCAAAACTATAACACATGCAAGCTTGTCCTGTTTGGTGGAGATGATATTTAATAAAATAAGTAGAAATCCACTAAAAGTTTTGTTTGGTTATCTTGCAATCCCGAGATAATCGTCTCCATGCTCCAAATCCATTTTAAAGCCATTTTTAAGGCATTTTGCGCATACATGAAATGAACACATTTTTCTCCAAAACTATAACAGATGCAAGCTTGTCCTGTTTGGTGGAGATAATATTTAATAAAATAAGTTGAAATCTACTAAAAGTTTCGTTTGTTTATATTGCCATCCTGAGATAATCGTCTCCATGCTCCAAATCCATTTTAAAGCCATTTCAAAGGCATTTTGCGCATACATGAAATGAACACATTTTTCTCCAAAACTATAACACATGCAAGCTTGTCCTGTTTGGTGGAGATGATATTTAATAAAATAAGTAGAAATCCACTAAAAGTTTTGTTTGGTTATCTTGCAATCCCGAGATAATCGTCTCCATGCTCCAAATCCATTTTAAAGCCATTTTTAAGGCATTTTGCGCATACATGAAATGAACACATTTTTCTCCAAAACTATAACAGATGCAAGCTTGTCCTGTTTGGTGGAGATGATATTTAATAAAATAAGTAGAAATCCACTAAAAGTTTTGTTTGGTTATCTTGCAATCCCGAGATAATCGTCTCCATGCTCCAAATCCATTTTAAAGCCATTTTTAAGGCATTTCGCGCATACATGAAATGAACACATTTTTCTCCAAAACTATAACAGATGCAAGCTTGTCCTGTTTGGTGGAGATGATATTTAATAAAATAAGTAGAAATCCACTAAAAGTTTTGTTTGGTTATCTTGCAATCCCGAGATAATCGTCTCCATGCTCCAAATCCATTTTAAAGCCATTTCAAAGGCATTTTGCGCATACATGAAATGAACACATTTTTGTCCAAAACTATAACACATGCAAGCTTGTCCTGTTTGGTGGAGATGATATTTAATAAAATAAGTAGAAATCCACTAAAAGTTTTGTTTGGTTATCTTGCAATCCCGAGATAATCGTCTCCATGCTCCAAATCCATTTTAAAGCCATTTTTAAGGCATTTCGCGCATACATGAAATGAACACATTTTTCTCCAAAACTATAACAGATGCAAGCTTGTCCTGTTTGGTGGAGATGATATTTAATAAAATAAGTAGAAATCCACTAAAAGTTTTGTTTGGTTATCTTGCAATCCCGAGATAATCGTCTCCATGCTCCAAATCCATTTTAAAGCCATTTTTAAGGCATTTCGCGCATACATGAAATGAACACATTTTTCTCCAAAACTAACAGATGCAAGCTTGTCCTGTTTGGTGGAGATGATATTTAATAAAATAAGTAGAAATCCACTAAAAGTTTTGTTTGGTTATCTTGCAATCCCGAGATAATCGTCTCCATGCTCCAAATCCATTTTAAAGCCATTTTTAAGGCATTTCGCGCATACATGAAATGAACACATTTTTCTCCAAAACTATAACAGATGCAAGCTTGTCCTGTTTGGTGGAGATAATATTTAATAAAATAAGTAGAAATCTACTAAAAGTTTCGTTTGTTTATATTGCCATCCTGAGATAATCGTCTCCATGCTCCAAATCCATTTTAAAGCCATTTCAAAGGCATTTTGCGCATACATGAAATGAACACATTTTTCTCCAAAACTATAACAGATGCAAGCTTGTCCTGTTTGGTGGAGATAATATTTAATAAAATAAGTAGAAATCTACTAAAAGTTTCGTTTGTTTATATTGCCATCCTGAGATAATCGTCTCCATGCTCCAAATCCATTTTAAAGCCATTTTTAAGGCATTTCGCGCATACATGAAATGAACACATTTTTCTCCAAAACTATAACAGATGCAAGCTTGTCCTGTTTGGTGGAGATGATATTTAATAAAATAAGTAGAAATCCACTAAAAGTTTTGTTTGGTTATCTTGCAATCCCGAGATAATCGTCTTCATGCTCCAAATCCATTTTAAAGCCATTTTTAAGGCATTTCGCGCATACATGAAATGAACACATTTTTCTCCAAAACTATAACAGATGCAAGCTTGTCCTGTTTGGTGGAGATGATATTTAATAAAATAAGTAGAAATCCACTAAAAGTTTTGTTTGGTTATCTTGCAATCCCGAGATAATCGTCTCCATGCTCCAAATCCATTTTAAAGCCATTTTTAAGGCATTTCGCGCATACATGAAATGAACACATTTTTCTCCAAAACTATAACAGATGCAAGCTTGTCCTGTTTGGTGGAGATGATATTTAATAAAATAAGTAGAAATCCACTAAAAGTTTTGTTTGGTTATCTTGCAATCCCGAGATAATCGTCTCCATGCTCCAAATCCATTTTAAAGCCATTTCAAAGGCATTTTGCGCATACATGAAATGAACACATTTTTCTCCAAAACTATAACACATGCAAGCTTGTCCTGTTTGGTGGAGATGATATTTATTAAAATAAGTAGAAATCCACTAAAAGTTTTGTTTGGTTATCTTGCAATCCTGAGATAATCGTCTCCATGCTCCAAATCCATTTTAAAGCCATTTTTAAGGCATTTCGCGCATACATGAAATGAACACATTTTTCTCCAAAACTATAACAGATGCAAGCTTGTCCTGTTTGGTGGAGATGATATTTAATAAAATAAGTAGAAATCCACTAAAAGTTTTGTTTGGTTATCTTGCAATCCCGAGATAATCGTCTCCATGCTCCAAATCCATTTTAAAGCCATTTTTAAGGCATTTCGCGCATACATGAAATGAACACATTTTTCTCCAAAACTATAACAGATGCAAGCTTGTCCTGTTTGGTGGAGATGATATTTAATAAAATAAGTAGAAATCCACTAAAAGTTTTGTTTGGTTATCTTGCAATCCCGAGATAATCGTCTCCATGCTCCAAATCCATTTTAAAGCCATTTTTAAGGCATTTCGCGCATACAGGAAATGAACACATTTTTCTCCAAAACTATAACAGATGCAAGCTTGTCCTGTTTGGTGGAGATGATATTTAATAAAATAAGTAGAAGTCCACTAAAAGTTTTGTTTGGTTATCTTGCAATCCCGAGATAATCGTCTCCATGCTCCAAATCCATTTTAAAGCCATTTCAAAGGCATTTTGCGCATACATGAAATGAACACATTTTTCTCCAAAACTATAACACATGCAAGCTTGTCCTGTTTGGTGGAGATGATATTTAATAAAATAAGTAGAAATCCACTAAAAGTTTTGTTTGGTTATCTTGCAATCCCGAGATAATCGTCTCCATGCTCCAAATCCATTTTAAAGCCATTTTTAAGGCATTTCGCGCATACATGAAATGAACACATTTTTCTCCAAAACTATAACAGATGCAAGCTTGTCCTGTTTGGTGGAGATGATATTTAATAAAATAAGTAGAAATCCACTAAAAGTTTTGTTTGGTTATCTTGCAATCCCGAGATAATCGTCTCCATGCTCCAAATCCATTTTAAAGCCATTTTTAAGGCATTTCGCGCATACATGAAATGAACACATTTTTCTCCAAAACTATAACAGATGCAAGCTTGTCCTGTTTGGTGGAGATGATATTTAATAAAATAAGTAGAAATCCACTAAAAGTTTTGTTTGGTTATCTTGCAATCCCGAGATAATCGTCTCCATGCTCCAAATCCATTTTAAAGCCATTTTTAAGGCATTTCGCGCATACATGAAATGAACACATTTTTCTCCAAAACTATAACAGATGCAAGCTTGTCCTGTTTGGTGGAGATGATATTTAATAAAATAAGTAGAAATCCACTAAAAGTTTTGTTTGGTTATCTTGCAATCCCGAGATAATCGTCTCCATGCTCCAAATCCATTTTAAAGCCATTTTTAAGGCATTTCGCGCATACATGAAATGAACACATTTTTCTCCAAAACTATAACAGATGCAAGCTTGTCCTGTTTGGTGGAGATGATATTTAATAAAATAAGTAGAAATCCACTAAAAGTTTTGTTTGGTTATCTTGCAATCCCGAGATAATCGTCTCCATGCTCCAAATCCATTTTAAAGCCATTTCAAAGGCATTTTGCGCATACATGAAATGAACACATTTTTCTCCAAAACTATAACACATGCAAGCTTGTCCTGTTTGGTGGAGATGATATTTAATAAAATAAGTAGAAATCCACTAAAAGTTTTGTTTGGTTATCTTGCAATCCCGAGATAATCGTCTCCATGCTCCAAATCCATTTTAAAGCCATTTTTAAGGCATTTCGCGCATACATGAAATGAACACATTTTTCTCCAAAACTATAACAGATGCAAGCTTGTCCTGTTTGGTGGAGATGATATTTAATAAAATAAGTAGAAATCCACTAAAAGTTTTGTTTGTTTATCTTGCAATCCCGAGATAATCGTCTCCATGCTCCAAATCCATTTTAAAGCCATTTTTAAGGCATTTCGCGCATACATGAAATGAACACATTTTTCTCCAAAACTATAACAGATGCAAGCTTGTCCTGTTTGGTGGAGATGATATTTAATAAAATAAGTAGAAATCCACTAAAAGTTTTGTTTGGTTATCTTGCAATCCCGAGATAATCGTCTCCATGCTCCAAATCCATTTTAAAGCCATTTTTAAGGCATTTCGCGCATACATGAAATGAACACATTTTTCTCCAAAACTATAACAGATGCAAGCTTGTCCTGTTTGGTGGAGATGATATTTAATAAAATAAGTAGAAATCCACTAAAAGTTTTGTTTGGTTATATTGCAATCCCGAGATAATCGTCTCCATGCTCCAAATCCATTTTAAAGCCATTTTTAAGGCATTTCGCGCATACATGAAATGAACACATTTTTCTCCAAAACTATAACAGATGCAAGCTTGTCCTGTTTGGTGGAGATGATATTTAATAAAATAAGTAGAAATCCACTAAAAGTTTTGTTTGGTTATCTTGCAATCCCGAGATAATCGTCTCCATGCTCCAAATCCATTTTAAAGCCATTTCAAAGGCATTTTGCGCATACATGAAATGAACACATTTTTCTCCAAAACTATAACACATGCAAGCTTGTCCTGTTTGGTGGAGATGATATTTAATAAAATAAGTAGAAATCCACTAAAAGTTTTGTTTGGTTATCTTGCAATCCCGAGATAATCGTCTCCATGCTCCAAATCCATTTTAAAGCCATTTTTAAGGCATTTCGCGCATACATGAAATGAACACATTTTTCTCCAAAACTATAACAGATGCAAGCTTGTCCTGTTTGGTGGAGATGATATTTAATAAAATAAGTAGAAATCCACTAAAAGTTTTGTTTGGTTATCTTGCAATCCCGAGATAATCGTCTCCATGCTCCAAATCCATTTTAAAGCCATTTTTAAGGCATTTCGCGCATACATGAAATGAACACATTTTTCTCCAAAACTATAACAGATGCAAGCTTGTCCTGTTTGGTGGAGATGATATTTAATAAAATAAGTAGAAATCCACTAAAAGTTTTGTTTGGTTATCTTGCAATCCCGAAATAATCGTCTCCATGCTCCAAATCCATTTTAAAGCCATTTTTAAGGCATTTCGCGCATACATGAAATGAACACATTTTTCTCCAAAACTATAACACATGCAAGCTTGTCCTGTTTGGTGGAGATGATATTTAATAAAATAAGTAGAAATCCACTAAAAGTTTTGTTTGGTTATCTTGCAATCCCGAGATAATCGTCTCCATGCTCCAAATCCATTTTAAAGCCATTTTTAAGGCATTTCGCGCATACATGAAATGAACACATTTTTCTCCAAAACTATAACAGATGCAAGCTTGTCCTGTTTGGTGGAGATGATATTTAATAAAATAAGTAGAAATCCACTAAAAGTTTTGTTTGTTTATCTTGCAATCCCGAGATAATCGTCTCCATGCTCCAAATCCATTTTAAAGCCATTTTTAAGGCATTTCGCGCATACATGAAATGAACACATTTTTCTCCAAAACTATAACAGATGCAAGCTTGTCCTGTTTGGTGGAGATGATATTTAATAAAATAAGTAGAAATCCACTAAAAGTTTTGTTTGGTTATCTTGCAATCCCGAGATAATCGTCTCCATGCTCCAAATCCATTTTAAAGCCATTTTTAAGGCATTTCGCGCATACATGAAATGAACACATTTTTCTCCAAAACTATAACAGATGCAAGCTTGTCCTGTTTGGTGGAGATGATATTTAATAAAATAAGTAGAAATCCACTAAAAGTTTTGTTTGGTTATATTGCAATCCCGAGATAATCGTCTCCATGCTCCAAATCCATTTTAAAGCCATTTTTAAGGCATTTCGCGCATACATGAAATGAACACATTTTTCTCCAAAACTATAACAGATGCAAGCTTGTCCTGTTTGGTGGAGATGATATTTAATAAAATAAGTAGAAATCCACTAAAAGTTTTGTTTGGTTATCTTGCAATCCCGAGATAATCGTCTCCATGCTCCAAATCCATTTTAAAGCCATTTCAAAGGCATTTTGCGCATACATGAAATGAACACATTTTTCTCCAAAACTATAACACATGCAAGCTTGTCCTGTTTGGTGGAGATGATATTTAATAAAATAAGTAGAAATCCACTAAAAGTTTTGTTTGGTTATCTTGCAATCCCGAGATAATCGTCTCCATGCTCCAAATCCATTTTAAAGCCATTTTTAAGGCATTTCGCGCATACATGAAATGAACACATTTTTCTCCAAAACTATAACAGATGCAAGCTTGTCCTGTTTGGTGGAGATGATATTTAATAAAATAAGTAGAAATCCACTAAAAGTTTTGTTTGGTTATCTTGCAATCCCGAGATAATCGTCTCCATGCTCCAAATCCATTTTAAAGCCATTTTTAAGGCATTTCGCGCATACATGAAATGAACACATTTTTCTCCAAAACTATAACAGATGCAAGCTTGTCCTGTTTGGTGGAGATGATATTTAATAAAATAAGTAGAAATCCACTAAAAGTTTTGTTTGGTTATCTTGCAATCCCGAAATAATCGTCTCCATGCTCCAAATCCATTTTAAAGCCATTTTTAAGGCATTTCGCGCATACATGAAATGAACACATTTTTTTCCAAAACTATAACAGATGCAAGCTTGTCCTGTTTGGTGGAGATGATATTTAATAAAATAAGTAGAAATCCACTAAAAGTTTTGTTTGGTTATATTGCAATCCCGAGATAATCGTCTCCATGCTCCAAATCCATTTTAAAGCCATTTTTAAGGCATTTCGCGCATACATGAAATGAACACATTTTTCTCCAAAACTATAACAGATGCAAGCTTGTCCTGTTTGGTGGAGATGATATTTAATAAAATAAGTAGAAATCCACTAAAAGTTTTGTTTGGTTATCTTGCAATCCCGAGATAATCGTCTCCATGCTCCAAATCCATTTTAAAGCCATTTTTAAGGCATTTCGCGCATACATGAAATGAACACATTTTTCTCCAAAACTATAACAGATGCAAGCTTGTCCTGTTTGGTGGAGATGATATTTAATAAAATAAGTAGAAATCCACTAAAAGTTTTGTTTGGTTATATTGCAATCCCGAGATAATCGTCTCCATGCTCCAAATCCATTTTAAAGCCATTTTTAAGGCATTTCGCGCATACATGAAATGAACACATTTTTCTCCAAAACTATAACAGATGCAAGCTTGTCCTGTTTGGTGGAGATGATATTTAATAAAATAAGTAGAAATCCACTAAAAGTTTTGTTTGGTTATCTTGCAATCCCGAGATAATCGTCTCCATGCTCCAAATCCATTTTAAAGCCATTTTTAAGGCATTTCGCGCATACATGAAATGAACACATTTTTCTCCAAAACTATAACAGATGCAAGCTTGTCCTGTTTGGTGGAGATAATATTTAATAAAATAAGTAGAAATCTACTAAAAGTTTCGTTTGTTTATATTGCCATCCTGAGATAATCGTCTCCATGCTCCAAATCCATTTTAAAGCCATTTCAAAGGCATTTTGCGCATACATGAAATGAACACATTTTTCTCCAAAACTATAACAGATGCAAGCTTGTCCTGTTTGGTGGAGATGATATTTAATAAAATAAGTAGAAATCCACTAAAAGTTTTGTTTGGTTATCTTGCAATCCCGAGATAATCGTCTCCATGCTCCAAATCCATTTTAAAGCCATTTTTAAGGCATTTCGCGCATACATGAAATGAACACATTTTTCTCCAAAACTATAACAGATGCAAGCTTGTCCTGTTTGGTGGAGATGATATTTAATAAAATAAGTAGAAATCCACTAAAAGTTTTGTTTGGTTATCTTGCAATCCCGAGATAATCGTCTCCATGCTCCAAATCCATTTTAAAGCCATTTTTAAGGCATTTCGCGCATACATGAAATGAACACATTTTTCTCCAAAACTATAACAGATGCAAGCTTGTCCTGTTTGGTGGAGATGATATTTAATAAAATAAGTAGAAATCCACTAAAAGTTTTGTTTGGTTATCTTGCAATCCCGAGATAATCGTCTCCATGCTCCAAATCCATTTTAAAGCCATTTTTAAGGCATTTCGCGCATACATGAAATGAACACATTTTTCTCCAAAACTATAACAGATGCAAGCTTGTCCTGTTTGGTGGAGATGATATTTAATAAAATAAGTAGAAATCCACTAAAAGTTTTGTTTGGTTATCTTGCAATCCCGAGATAATCGTCTCCATGCTCCAAATCCATTTTAAAGCCATTTCAAAGGCATTTTGCGCATACATGAAATGAACACATTTTTCTCCAAAACTATAACACATGCAAGCTTGTCCTGTTTGGTGGAGATGATATTTAATAAAATAAGTAGAAATCCACTAAAAGTTTTGTTTGGTTATCTTGCAATCCCGAGATAATCGTCTCCATGCTCCAAATCCATTTTAAAGCCATTTTTAAGGCATTTCGCGCATACATGAAATGAACACATTTTTCTCCAAAACTATAACAGATGCAAGCTTGTCCTGTTTGGTGGAGATGATATTTAATAAAATAAGTAGAAATCCACTAAAAGTTTTGTTTGGTTATCTTGCAATCCCGAGATAATCGTCTCCATGCTCCAAATCCATTTTAAAGCCATTTTTAAGGCATTTCGCGCATACATGAAATGAACACATTTTTCTCCAAAACTATAACAGATGCAAGCTTGTCCTGTTTGGTGGAGATGATATTTAATAAAATAAGTAGAAATCCACTAAAAGTTTTGTTTGGTTATCTTGCAATCCCGAGATAATCGTCTCCATGCTCCAAATCCATTTTAAAGCCATTTTTAAGGCATTTCGCGCATACATGAAATGAACACATTTTTCTCCAAAACTATAACAGATGCAAGCTTGTCCTGTTTGGTGGAGATGATATTTAATAAAATAAGTAGAAATCCACTAAAAGTTTTGTTTGGTTATATTGCAATCCCGAGATAATCGTCTCCATGCTCCAAATCCATTTTAAAGCCATTTTTAAGGCATTTCGCGCATACATGAAATTAACACATTTTTCTCCAAAACTATAACAGATGCAAGCTTGTCCTGTTTGGTGGAGATGATATTTAATAAAATAAGTAGAAATCCACTAAAAGTTTTGTTTGGTTATCTTGCAATCCCGAGATAATCGTCTCCATGCTCCAAATCCATTTTAAAGCCATTTTTAAGGCATTTCGCGCATACATGAAATGAACACATTTTTCTCCAAAACTATAACAGATGCAAGCTTGTCCTGTTTGGTGGAGATGATATTTAATAAAATAAGTAGAAATCCACTAAAAGTTTTGTTTGGTTATCTTGCAATCCCGAGATAATCGTCTCCATGCTCCAAATCCATTTTAAAGCCATTTTTAAGGCATTTCGCGCATACATGAAATGAACACATTTTTCTCCAAACCTATAACAGATGCAAGCTTGTCCTGTTTGGTGGAGATGATATTTAATAAAATAAGTAGAAATCCACTAAAAGTTTTGTTTGGTTATATTGCAATCCCGAGATAATCGTCTCCATGCTCCAAATCCATTTTAAAGCCATTTTTAAGGCATTTCGCGCATACATGAAATGAACACATTTTTCTCCAAAACTATAACAGATGCAAGCTTGTCATGTTTGGTGGAGATGATATTTAATAAAATAAGTAGAAATCCACTAAAAGTTTTGTTTGGTTATCTTGCAATCCCGAGATAATCGTCTCCATGCTCCAAATCCATTTTAAAGCCATTTTTAAGGCATTTCGCGCATACATGAAATGAACACATTTTTCTCCAAAACTATAACAGATGCAAGCTTGTCCTGTTTGGTGGAGATAATATTTAATAAAATAAGTAGAAATCTACTAAAAGTTTCGTTTGTTTATATTGCCATCCTGAGATAATCGTCTCCATGCTCCAAATCCATTTTAAAGCCATTTCAAAGGCATTTTGCGCATACATGAAATGAACACATTTTTCTCCAAAACTATAACAGATGCAAGCTTGTCCTGTTTGGTGGAGATGATATTTAATAAAATAAGTAGAAATCCACTAAAAGTTTTGTTTGGTTATCTTGAAATCCCGAGATAATCGTCTCCATGCTCCAAATCCATTTTAAAGCCATTTCAAAGGCATTTTGCGCATACATGAAATGAACACATTTTTCTCCAAAACTATAACACATGCAAGCTTGTCCTGTTTGGTGGAGATGATATTTAATAAAATAAGTAGAAATCCACTAAAAGTTTTGTTTGGTTATCTTGCAATCCCGAGATAATCGTCTCCATGCTCCAAATCCATTTTAAAGCCATTTTTAAGGCATTTCGCGCATACATGAAATGAACACATTTTTCTCCAAAACTATAACAGATGCAAGCTTGTCCTGTTTGGTGGAGATGATATTTAATAAAATAAGTAGAAATCCACTAAAAGTTTTGTTTGGTTATCTTGCAATCCCGAGATAATCGTCTCCATGCTCCAAATCCATTTTAAAGCCATTTTTAAGGCATTTCGCGCATACATGAACTGAACACATTTTTCTCCAAAACTATAACAGATGCAAGCTTGTCCTGTTTGGTGGAGATGATATTTAATAAAATAAGTAGAAATCCACTAAAAGTTTTGTTTGGTTATCTTGCAATCCCGAGATAATCGTCTCCATGCTCCAAATCCATTTTAAAGCCATTTTTAAGGCATTTCGCGCATACATGAAATGAACACATTTTTCTCCAAAACTATAACAGATGCAAGCTTGTCCTGTTTGGTGGAGATGATATTTAATAAAATAAGTAGAAATCCACTAAAAGTTTTGTTTGGTTATCTTGCAATCCCGAGATAATCGTCTCCATGCTCCAAATCCATTTTAAAGCCATTTCAAAGGCATTTTGCGCATACATGAAATGAACACATTTTTCTCCAAAACTATAACACATGCAAGCTTGTCCTGTTTGGTGGAGATGATATTTAATAAAATAAGTAGAAATCCACTAAAAGTTTTGTTTGGTTATCTTGCAATCCCGAGATAATCGTCTCCATGCTCCAAATCCATTTTAAAGCCATTTTTAAGGCATTTCGCGCATACATGAAATGAACACATTTTTCTCCAAAACTATAACAGATGCAAGCTTGTCCTGTTTGGTGGAGATGATATTTAATAAAATAAGTAGAAATCCACTAAAAGTTTTGTTTGGTTATCTTGCAATCCCGAGATAATCGTCTCCATGCTCCAAATCCATTTTAAAGCCATTTTTAAGGCATTTCGCGCATACATGAAATGAACACATTTTTCTCCAAAACTATAACAGATGCAAGCTTGTCCTGTTTGGTGGAGATGATATTTAATAAAATAAGTAGAAATCCACTAAAAGTTTTGTTTGGTTATATTGCAATCCCGAGATAATCGTCTCCATGCTCCAAATTTATTTTAAAGCCATTTTTAAGGCATTTCGCGCATACATGAAATTAACACATTTTTCTCCAAAACTATAACAGATGCAAGCTTGTCCTGTTTGGTGGAGATGATATTTAATAAAATAAGTAGAAATCCACTAAAAGTTTTGTTTGGTTATCTTGCAATCCCGAGATAATCGTCTCCATGCTCCAAATCCATTTTAAAGCCATTTTTAAGGCATTTCGCGCATACATGAAATGAACACATTTTTCTCCAAAACTATAACAGATGCAAGCTTGTCCTGTTTGGTGGAGATGATATTTAATAAAATAAGTAGAAATCCACTAAAAGTTTTGTTTGGTTATCTTGCAATCCCGAGATAATCGTCTCCATGCTCCAAATCCATTTTAAAGCCATTTTTAAGGCATTTCGCGCATACATGAAATGAACACATTTTTCTCCAAAACTATAACAGATGCAAGCTTGTCCTGTTTGGTGGAGATGATATTTAATAAAATAAGTAGAAATCCACTAAAAGTTTTGTTTGGTTATATTGCAATCCCGAGATAATCGTCTCCATGCTCCAAATCCATTTTAAAGCCATTTTTAAGGCATTTCGCGCATACATGAAATGAACACATTTTTCTCCAAAACTATAACAGATGCAAGCTTGTCATGTTTGGTGGAGATGATATTTAATAAAATAAGTAGAAATCCACTAAAAGTTTTGTTTGGTTATCTTGCAATCCCGAGATAATCGTCTCCATGCTCCAAATCCATTTTAAAGCCATTTTTAAGGCATTTCGCGCATACATGAAATGAACACATTTTTCTCCAAAACTATAACAGATGCAAGCTTGTCCTGTTTGGTGGAGATAATATTTAATAAAATAAGTAGAAATCTACTAAAATTTTCGTTTGTTTATATTGCCATCCTGAGATAATCGTCTCCATGCTCCAAATCCATTTTAAAGCCATTTCAAAGGCATTTTGCGCATACATGAAATGAACACATTTTTCTCCAAAACTATAACAGATGCAAGCTTGTCCTGTTTGGTGGAGATGATATTTAATAAAATAAGTAGAAATCCACTAAAAGTTTTGTTTGGTTATCTTGCAATCCCGAGATAATCGTCTCCATGCTCCAAATCCATTTTAAAGCCATTTTTAAGGCATTTCGCGCATACATGAAATGAACACATTTTTCTCCAAAACTATAACAGATGCAAGCTTGTCCTGTTTGGTGGAGATGATATTTAATAAAATAAGTAGAAATCCACTAAAAGTTTTGTTTGGTTATCTTGCAATCCCGAGATAATCGTCTCCATGCTCCAAATCCATTTTAAAGCCATTTTTAAGGCATTTCGCGCATACATGAAATGAACACATTTTTCTCCAAAACTATAACAGATGCAAGCTTGTCCTGTTTGGTGGAGATGATATTTAATAAAATAAGTAGAAATCCACTAAAAGTTTTGTTTGGTTATCTTGCAATCCCGAGATAATCGTCTCCATGCTCCAAATCCATTTTAAAGCCATTTTTAAGGCATTTCGCGCATACATGAAATGAACACATTTTTCTCCAAAACTATAACAGATGCAAGCTTGTCCTGTTTGGTGGAGATGATATTTAATAAAATAAGTAGAAATCCACTAAAAGTTTTGTTTGGTTATCTTGCAATCCCGAGATAATCGTCTCCATGCTCCAAATCCATTTTAAAGCCATTTCAAAGGCATTTTGCGCATACATGAAATGAACACATTTTTCTCCAAAACTATAACACATGCAAGCTTGTCCTGTTTGGTGGAGATGATATTTAATAAAATAAGTAGAAATCCACTAAAAGTTTTGTTTGGTTATCTTGCAATCCCGAGATAATCGTCTCCATGCTCCAAATCCATTTTAAAGCCATTTTTAAGGCATTTCGCGCATACATGAAATGAACACATTTTTCTCCAAAACTATAACAGATGCAAGCTTGTCCTGTTTGGTGGAGATGATATTTAATAAAATAAGTAGAAATCCACTAAAAGTTTTGTTTGGTTATCTTGCAATCCCGAGATAATCGTCTCCATGCTCCAAATCCATTTTAAAGCCATTTTTAAGGCATTTCGCGCATACATGAACTGAACACATTTTTCTCCAAAACTATAACAGATGCAAGCTTGTCCTGTTTGGTGGAGATGATATTTAATAAAATAAGTAGAAATCCACTAAAAGTTTTGTTTGGTTATCTTGCAATCCCGAGATAATCGTCTCCATGCTCCAAATCCATTTTAAAGCCATTTTTAAGGCATTTCGCGCATACATGAAATGAACACATTTTTCTCCAAAACTATAACAGATGCAAGCTTGTCCTGTTTGGTGGAGATGATATTTAATAAAATAAGTAGAAATCCACTAAAAGTTTTGTTTGGTTATCTTGCAATCCCGAGATAATCGTCTCCATGCTCCAAATCCATTTTAAAGCCATTTCAAAGGCATTTTGCGCATACATGAAATGAACACATTTTTCTCCAAAACTATAACACATGCAAGCTTGTCCTGTTTGGTGGAGATGATATTTAATAAAATAAGTAGAAATCCACTAAAAGTTTTGTTTGGTTATCTTGCAATCCCGAGATAATCGTCTCCATGCTCCAAATCCATTTTAAAGCCATTTTTAAGGCATTTCGCGCATACATGAAATGAACACATTTTTCTCCAAAACTATAACAGATGCAAGCTTGTCCTGTTTGGTGGAGATGATATTTAATAAAATAAGTAGAAATCCACTAAAAGTTTTGTTTGGTTATCTTGCAATCCCGAGATAATCGTCTCCATGCTCCAAATCCATTTTAAAGCCATTTTTAAGGCATTTCGCGCATACATGAAATGAACACATTTTTCTCCAAAACTATAACAGATGCAAGCTTGTCCTGTTTGGTGGAGATGATATTTAATAAAATAAGTAGAAATCCACTAAAAGTTTTGTTTGGTTATCTTGCAATCCGGAGATAATCGTCTCCATGCTCCAAATCCATTTTAAAGCCATTTTTAAGGCATTTCGCGCATACATGAAATGAACACATTTTTCTCCAAAACTATAACAGATGCAAGCTTGTCCTGTTTGGTGGAGATGATATTTAATAAAATAAGTAGAAATCCACTAAAAGTTTTGTTTGGTTATATTGCAATCCCGAGATAATCGTCTCCATGCTCCAAATCCATTTTAAAGCCATTTTTAAGGCATTTCGCGCATACATGAAATGAACACATTTTTCTCCAAAACTATAACAGATGCAAGCTTGTCCTGTTTGGTGGAGATGATATTTAATAAAATAAGTAGAAATCCACTAAAAGTTTTGTTTGGTTATCTTGCAATCCCGAGATAATCGTCTCCATGCTCCAAATCCATTTTAAAGCCATTTTTAAGGCATTTCGCGCATACATGAAATGAACACATTTTTCTCCAAAACAATAACAGATGCAAGCTTGTCCTGTTTGGTGGAGATGATATTTAATAAAATAAGTAGAAATCCACTAAAAGTTTTGTTTGGTTATCTTGCAATCCCGAGATAATCGTCTCCATGCTCCAAATCCATTTTAAAGCCATTTTTAAGGCATTTCGCGCATACATGAAATGAACACATTTTTCTCCAAAACTATAACAGATGCAAGCTTGTCCTGTTTGGTGGAGATAATATTTAATAAAATAAGTAGAAATCTACTAAAAGTTTCGTTTGTTTATATTGCCATCCTGAGATAATCGTCTCCATGCTCCAAATCCATTTTAAAGCCATTTCAAAGGCATTTTGCGCATACATGAAATGAACACATTTTTCTCCAAAACTATAACAGATGCAAGCTTGTCCTGTTTGGTGGAGATGATATTTAATAAAATAAGTAGAAATCCACTAAAAGTTTTGTTTGGTTATCTTGCAATCCCGAGATAATCGTCTCCATGCTCCAAATCCATTTTAAAGCCATTTTTAAGGCATTTCGCGCATACATGAAATGAACACATTTTTCTCCAAAACTATAACAGATGCAAGCTTGTCCTGTTTGGTGGAGATGATATTTAATAAAATAAGGAGAAATCCACTAAAAGTTTTGTTTGGTTATCTTGCAATCCCGAGATAATATTCTCCATGCTCCAAATCCATTTTAAAGCCATTTTTAAGGCATTTCGCGCATACATGAAATGAACACATTTTTCTCCAAAACTATAACAGATGCAAGCTTGTCCTGTTTGGTGGAGATGATATTTAATAAAATAAGTAGAAATCCACTAAAAGTTTTGTTTGGTTATCTTGCAATCCCGAGATAATCGTCTCCATGCTCCAAATCCATTTTAAAGCCATTTTTAAGGCATTTCGCGCATACATGAAATGAACACATTTTTCTCCAAAACTATAACAGATGCAAGCTTGTCCTGTTTGGTGGAGATGATATTTAATAAAATAAGTAGAAATCCACTAAAAGTTTTGTTTGGTTATCTTGCAATCCCGAGATAATCGTCTCCATGCTCCAAATCCATTTTAAAGCCATTTCAAAGGCATTTTGCGCATACATGAAATGAACACATTTTTCTCCAAAACTATAACACATGCAAGCTTGTCCTGTTTGGTGGAGATGATATTTAATAAAATAAGTAGAAATCCACTAAAAGTTTTGTTTGGTTATCTTGCAATCCGGAGATAATCGTCTCCATGCTCCAAATCCATTTTAAAGCCATTTTTAAGGCATTTCGCGCATACATGAAATGAACACATTTTTCTCCAAAACTATAACAGATGCAAGCTTGTCCTGTTTGGTGGAGATGATATTTAATAAAATAAGTAGAAATCCACTAAAAGTTTTGTTTGGTTATCTTGCAATCCCGAGATAATCGTCTCCATGCTCCAAATCCATTTTAAAGCCATTTCAAAGGCATTTTGCGCATACATGAAATGAACACATTTTTCTCCAAAACTATAACACATGCAAGCTTGTCCTGTTTGGTGGAGATGATATTTAATAAAATAAGTAGAAATCCACTAAAAGTTTTGTTTGGTTATCTTGCAATCCCGAGATAATCGTCTCCATGCTCCAAATCCATTTTAAAGCCATTTTTAAGGCATTTCGCGCATACATGAAATGAACACATTTTTCTCCAAAACTATAACAGATGCAAGCTTGTCCTGTTTGGTGGAGATGATATTTAATAAAATAAGTAGAAATCCACTAAAAGTTTTGTTTGGTTATCTTGCAATCCCGAGATAATCGTCTCCATGCTCCAAATCCATTTTAAAGCCATTTTTAAGGCATTTCGCGCATACATGAAATGAACACATTTTTCTCCAAAACTATGACATGCAAGCTTGTCCTGTTTGGTGGAGATGATATTTAATAAAATAAGTAGAAATCCACTAAAAGTTTTGTTTGGTTATCTTGCAATCCGGAGATAATCGTCTCCATGCTCCAAATCCATTTTAAAGCCATTTTTAAGGCATTTCGCGCATACATGAAATGAACACATTTTTCTCCAAAACTATAACAGATGCAAGCTTGTCCTGTTTGGTGGAGATGATATTTAATAAAATAAGTAGAAATCCACTAAAAGTTTTGTTTGGTTATATTGCAATCCCGAGATAATCGTCTCCATGCTCCAAATCCATTTTAAAGCCATTTTTAAGGCATTTCGCGCATACATGAAATGAACACATTTTTCTCCAAAACTATAACAGATGCAAGCTTGTCCTGTTTGGTGGAGATGATATTTAATAAAATAAGTAGAAATCCACTAAAAGTTTTGTTTGGTTATCTTGCAATCCCGAGATAATCGTCTCCATGCTCCAAATCCATTTTAAAGCCATTTTTAAGGCATTTCGCGCATACATGAAATGAACACATTTTTCTCCAAAACTATAACAGATGCAAGCTTGTCCTGTTTGGTGGAGATGATATTTAATAAAATAAGTAGAAATCCACTAAAAGTTTTGTTTGGTTATATTGCAATCCCGAGATAATCGTCTCCATGCTCCAAATCCATTTTAAAGCCATTTTTAAGGCATTTCGCGCATACATGAAATGAACACATTTTTCTCCAAAACTATAACAGATGCAAGCTTGTCCTGTTTGGTGGAGATGATATTTAATAAAATAAGTAGAAATCCACTAAAAGTTTTGTTTGGTTATCTTGCAATCCCGAGATAATCGTCTCCATGCTCCAAATCCATTTTAAAGCCATTTTTAAGGCATTTCGCGCATACATGAAATGAACACATTTTTCTCCAAAACTATAACAGATGCAAGCTTGTCCTGTTTGGTGGAGATAATATTTAATAAAATAAGTAGAAATCTACTAAAAGTTTCGTTTGTTTATATTGCCATCCTGAGATAATCGTCTCCATGCTCCAAATCCATTTTAAAGCCATTTCAAAGGCATTTTGCGCATACATGAAATGAACACATTTTTCTCCAAAACTAACAGATGCAAGCTTGTCCTGTTTGGTGGAGATGATATTTAATAAAATAAGTAGAAATCCACTAAAAGTTTTGTTTGGTTATCTTGCAATCCCGAGATAATCGTCTCCATGCTCCAAATCCATTTTAAAGCCATTTTTAAGGCATTTCGCGCATACATGAAATGAACACATTTTTCTCCAAAACTATAACAGATGCAAGCTTGTCCTGTTTGGTGGAGATGATATTTAATAAAATAAGTAGAAATCCACTAAAAGTTTTGTTTGGTTATCTTGCAATCCCGAGATAATCGTCTCCATGCTCCAAATCCATTTTAAAGCCATTTTTAAGGCATTTCGCGCATACATGAAATGAACACATTTTTCTCCAAAACTATAACAGATGCAAGCTTGTCCTGTTTGGTGGAGATGATATTTAATAAAATAAGTAGAAATCCACTAAAAGTTTTGTTTGGTTATCTTGCAATCCCGAGATAATCGTCTCCATGCTCCAAATCCATTTTAAAGCCATTTTTAAGGCATTTCGCGCATACATGAAATGAACACATTTTTCTCCAAAACTATAACAGATGCAAGCTTGTCCTGTTTGGTGGAGATGATATTTAATAAAATAAGTAGAAATCCACTAAAAGTTTTGTTTGGTTATCTTGCAATCCCGAGATAATCGTCTCCATGCTCCAAATCCATTTTAAAGCCATTTCAAAGGCATTTTGCGCATACATGAAATGAACACATTTTTCTCCAAAACTATAACACATGCAAGCTTGTCCTGTTTGGTGGAGATGATATTTAATAAAATAAGTAGAAATCCACTAAAAGTTTTGTTTGGTTATCTTGCAATCCCGAGATAATCGTCTCCATGCTCCAAATCCATTTTAAAGCCATTTTTAAGGCATTTCGCGCATACATGAAATGAACACATTTTTCTCCAAAACTATAACAGATGCAAGCTTGTCCTGTTTGGTGGAGATGATATTTAATAAAATAAGTAGAAATCCACTAAAAGTTTTGTTTGGTTATCTTGCAATCCCGAGATAATCGTCTCCATGCTCCAAATCCATTTTAAAGCCATTTCAAAGGCATTTTGCGCATACATGAAATGAACACATTTTTCTCCAAAACTATAACACATGCAAGCTTGTCCTGTTTGGTGGAGATGATATTTAATAAAATAAGTAGAAATCCACTAAAAGTTTTGTTTGGTTATCTTGCAATCCCGAGATAATCGTCTCCATGCTCCAAATCCATTTTAAAGCCATTTTTAAGGCATTTCGCGCATACATGAAATGAACACATTTTTCTCCAAAACTATAACAGATGCAAGCTTGTCCTGTTTGGTGGAGATGATATTTAATAAAATAAGTAGAAATCCACTAAAAGTTTTGTTTGGTTATCTTGCAATCCCGAGATAATCGTCTCCATGCTCCAAATCCATTTTAAAGCCATTTCAAAGGCATTTTGCGCATACATGAAATGAACACATTTTTCTCCAAAACTATAACACATGCAAGCTTGTCCTGTTTGGTGGAGATGATATTTAATAAAATAAGTAGAAATCCACTAAAAGTTTTGTTTGGTTATCTTGCAATCCCGAGATAATCGTCTCCATGCTCCAAATCCATTTTAAAGCCATTTCAAAGGCATTTTGCGCATACATGAAATGAACACATTTTTCTCCAAAACTATAACACATGCAAGCTTGTCCTGTTTGGTGGAGATGATATTTAATAAAATAAGTAGAAATCCACTAAAAGTTTTGTTTGGTTATCTTGCAATCCCGAGATAATCGTCTCCATGCTCCAAATCCATTTTAAAGCCATTTTTAAGGCATTTCGCGCATACATGAAATGAACACATTTTTCTCCAAAACTATAACAGATGCAAGCTTGTCCTGTTTGGTGGAGATGATATTTAATAAAATAAGTAGAAATCCACTAAAAGTTTTGTTTGGTTATCTTGCAATCCCGAGATAATCGTCTCCATGCTCCAAATCCATTTTAAAGCCATTTTTAAGGCATTTCGCGCATACATGAAATGAACACATTTTTCTCCAAAACTATGAGATGCAAGCTTGTCCTGTTTGGTGGAGATGATATTTAATAAAATAAGTAGAAATCCACTAAAAGTTTTGTTTGGTTATCTTGCAATCCGGAGATAATCGTCTCCATGCTCCAAATCCATTTTAAAGCCATTTTTAAGGCATTTCGCGCATACATGAAATGAACACATTTTTCTCCAAAACTATAACAGATGCAAGCTTGTCCTGTTTGGTGGAGATGATATTTAATAAAATAAGTAGAAATCCACTAAAAGTTTTGTTTGGTTATCTTGCAATCCCGAGATAATCGTCTCCATGCTCCAAATCCATTTTAAAGCCATTTTTAAGGCATTTCGCGCATACATGAAATGAACACATTTTTTTTCAAAACTATAACAGATGCAAGCTTGTCCTGTTTGGTGGAGATGATATTTAATAAAATAAGTAGAAATCTACTAAAAGTTTCGTTTGTTTATATTGCCATCCTGAGATAATCGTCTCCATGCTCCAAATCCATTTTAAAGCCATTTTTAAGGCATTTCGCGCATACATGAAATGAACACATTTTTCTCCAAAACTATAACAGATGCAAGCTTGTCCTGTTTGGTGGAGATAATATTTAATAAAATAAGTAGAAATCTACTAAAAGTTTCGTTTGTTTATATTGCCATCCTGAGATAATCGTCTCCATGCTCCAAATCCATTTTAAAGCCATTTCAAAGGCATTTTGCGCATACATGAAATGAACACATTTTTCTCCAAAACTATAACACATGCAAGCTTGTCCTGTTTGGTGGAGATGATATTTAATAAAATAAGTAGAAATCCACTAAAAGTTTTGTTTGGTTATCTTGCAATCCCGAGATAATCGTCTCCATGCTCCAAATCCATTTTAAAGCCATTTTTAAGGCATTTCGCGCATACATGAAATGAACACATTTTTCTCCAAAACTATAACAGATGCAAGCTTGTCCTGTTTGGTGGAGATGATATTTAATAAAATAAGTAGAAATCCACTAAAAGTTTTGTTTGGTTATCTTGCAATCCCGAGATAATCGTCTCCATGCTCCAAATCCATTTTAAAGCCATTTTTAAGGCATTTCGCGCATACATGAAATGAACACATTTTTCTCCAAAACTATAACAGATGCAAGCTTGTCCTGTTTGGTGGAGATGATATTTAATAAAATAAGTAGAAATCCACTAAAAGTTTTGTTTGGTTATCTTGCAATCCCGAGATAATCGTCTCCATGCTCCAAATCCATTTTAAAGCCATTTTAAGGCATTTCGCGCATACATGAAATGAACACATTTTTCTCCAAAACTATAACAGATGCAAGCTTGTCCTGTTTGGTGGAGATGATATTTAATAAAATAAGTAGAAATCCACTAAAAGTTTTGTTTGGTTATCTTGCAATCCCGAGATAATCGTCTCCATGCTCCAAATCCATTTTAAAGCCATTTTTAAGGCATTTCGCGCATACATGAAATGAACACATTTTTCTCCAAAACTATAACAGATGCAAGCTTGTCCTGTTTGGTGGAGATAATATTTAATAAAATAAGTAGAAATCTACTAAAAGTTTCGTTTGTTTATATTGCCATCCTGAGATAATCGTCTCCATGCTCCAAATCCATTTTAAAGCCATTTCAAAGGCATTTTGCGCATACATGAAATGAACACATTTTTCTCCAAAACTATAACACATGCAAGCTTGTCCTGTTTGGTGGAGATGATATTTAATAAAATAAGTAGAAATCCACTAAAAGTTTTGTTTGGTTATCTTGCAATCCCGAGATAATCGTCTCCATGCTCCAAATCCATTTTAAAGCCATTTTTAAGGCATTTCGCGCATACATGAAATGAACACATTTTTCTCCAAAACTATAACAGATGCAAGCTTGTCCTGTTTGGTGGAGATGATATTTAATAAAATAAGTAGAAATCCACTAAAAGTTTTGTTTGGTTATCTTGCAATCCCGAGATAATCGTCTCCATGCTCCAAATCCATTTTAAAGCCATTTTTAAGACATTTCGCGCATACATGAAATGAACACATTTTTCTCCAAAACTATAACAGATGCAAGCTTGTCCTGTTTGGTGGAGATGATATTTAATAAAATAAGTAGAAATCCACTAAAAGTTTCGTTTGTTTATATTGCCATCCTGAGATAATCGTCTCCATGCTCCAAATCCATTTTAAAGCCATTTTTAAGGCATTTCGCGCATACATGAAATGAACACATTTTTCTCCAAAACTATAACAGATGCAAGCTTGTCCTGTTTGGTGGAGATAATATTTAATAAAATAAGTAGAAATCTACTAAAAGTTTCGTTTGTTTATATTGCCATCCTGAGATAATCGTCTCCATGCTCCAAATCCATTTTAAAGCCATTTCAAAGGCATTTTGCGCATACATGAAATGAACACATTTTTCTCCAAAACTATAACACATGCAAGCTTGTCCTGTTTGGTGGAGATGATATTTAATAAAATAAGTAGAAATCCACTAAAAGTTTTGTTTGGTTATCTTGCAATCCCGAGATAATCGTCTCCATGCTCCAAATCCATTTTAAAGCCATTTTTAAGGCATTTCGCGCATACATGAAATGAACACATTTTTCTCCAAAACTATAACAGATGCAAGCTTGTCCTGTTTGGTGGAGATGATATTTAATAAAATAAGTAGAAATCTACTAAAAGTTTCGTTTGTTTATATTGCCATCCTGAGATAATCGTCTCCATGCTCCAAATCCATTTTAAAGCCATTTCAAAGGCATTTTGCGCATACATGAAATGAACACATTTTTCTCCAAAACTATAACACATGCAAGCTTGTCCTGTTTGGTGGAGATGATATTTAATAAAATAAGTAGAAATCCACTAAAAGTTTTGTTTGGTTATCTTGCAATCCCGAGATAATCGTCTCCATGCTCCAAATCCATTTTAAAGCCATTTTTAAGGCATTTCGCGCATACATGAAATGAACACATTTTTCTCCAAAACTATAACAGATGCAAGCTTGTCCTGTTTGGTGGAGATGATATTTAATAAAATAAGTAGAAATCTACTAAAAGTTTCGTTTGTTTATATTGCCATCCTGAGATAATCGTCTCCATGCTCCAAATCCATTTTAAAGCCATTTCAAAGGCATTTTGCGCATACATGAAATGGACACATTTTTCTCCAAAACTATAACAGATGCAAGCTTGTCCTGTTTGGTGGAGATGATATTTAATAAAATAAGTAGAAATCCACTAAAAGTTTTGTTTGGTTATCTTGCAATCCCGAGATAATCGTCTCCATGCTCCAAATCCATTTTAAAGCCATTTTTAAGGCATTTCGCGCATACATGAAATGAACACATTTTTCTCCAAAACTATAACAGATGCAAGCTTGTCCTGTTTGGTGGAGATGATATTTAATAAAATAAGTAGAAATCCACTAAAAGTTTTGTTTGGTTATCTTGCAATCCCGAGATAATCGTCTCCATGCTCCAAATCCATTTTAAAGCCATTTTTAAGGCATTTCGCGCATACATGAAATGAACATATTTTTCTCCAAAACTATAACAGATGCAAGCTTGTCCTGTTTGGTGGAGATGATATTTAATAAAATAAGTAGAAATCTACTAAAAGTTTCGTTTGTTTATATTGCCATCCTGAGATAATCGTCTCCATGCTCCAAATCCATTTTAAAGCCATTTTTAAGGCATTTCGCGCATACATGAAATGAACACATTTTTCTCCAAAACTATAACAGATGCAAGCTTGTCCTGTTTGGTGGAGATAATATTTAATAAAATAAGTAGAAATCTACTAAAAGTTTTGTTTGGTTATCTTGCAATCCCGAGATAATCGTCTCCATGCTCCAAATCCATTTTAAAGCCATTTTTAAGGCATTTCGCGCATACATGATATGAACACATTTTTCTCCAAAACTATAACACATGCAAGCTTGTCCTGTTTGGTGGAGATGATATTTAATAAAATAAGTAGAAATCTACTAAAAGTTTCGTTTGTTTATATTGCCATCCTGAGATTATCGTCTCCATGCTCCAAATCCATTTTAAAGCCATTTTTAAGGCATTTCGCGCATACATGAAATGAACACATTTTTCTCCAAAACTATAACAGATGCAAGCTTGTCCTGTTTGGTGGAGATAATATTTAATAAAATAAGTAGAAATCTACTAAAAGTTTCGTTTGTTTATATTGCCATCCTGAGATAATCGTCTCCATGCTCCAAATCCATTTTAAAGCCATTTCAAAGGCATTTTGCGCATACATGAAATGAACACATTTTTCTCCAAAACTATAACACATGCAAGCTTGTCCTGTTTGGTGGAGATGATATTTAATAAAATAAGTAGAAATCCACTAAAAGTTTTGTTTGGTTATCTTGCAATCCCGAGATAATCGTCTCCATGCTCCAAATCCATTTTAAAGCCATTTTTAAGGCATTTCGCGCATACATGAAATGAACACATTTTTCTCCAAAACTATAACACATGCAAGCTTGTCCTGTTTGGTGGAGATGATATTTAATAAAATAAGTAGAAATCCACTAAAAGTTTTGTTTGGTTATCTTGCAATCCCGAGATAATCGTCTCCATGCTCCAAATCCATTTTAAAGCCATTTTTAAGGCATTTCGCGCATACATGAAATGAACACATTTTTCTCCAAAACTATAACAGATGCAAGCTTGTCCTGTTTGGTGGAGATGATATTTAATAAAATAAGTAGAAATCCACTAAAAGTTTTGTTTGGTTATCTTGCAATCCCGAGATAATCGTCTCCATGCTCCAAATCCATTTTAAAGCCATTTTTAAGGCATTTCGCGCATACATGAAATGAACACATTTTTCTCCAAAACTATAACAGATGCAAGCTTGTCCTGTTTGGTGGAGATGATATTTAATAAAATAAGTAGAAATCCACTAAAAGTTTTGTTTGGTTATCTTGCAATCCCGAGATAATCGTCTCCATGCTCCAAATCCATTTTAAAGCCATTTTTAAGGCATTTCGCGCATACATAAAAAGAACACATTTTTCTCCAAAACTATAACAGATGCAAGCTTGTCCTGTTTGGTGGAGATAATATTTAATAAAATAAGTAGAAATCTACTAAAAGTTTCGTTTGTTTATATTGCCATCCCGAGATAATCGTCTCCATGCTCCAAATCCATTTTAAAGCCATTTTTAAGGCATTTCGCGCATACATGAAATGAACACATTTTTCTCTAAAACTATAACAGATGCAAG
Organism: Anomaloglossus baeobatrachus; assembly: GCF_048569485.1. NCBI lineage: Eukaryota > Metazoa > Chordata > Amphibia > Anura > Aromobatidae > Anomaloglossus > Anomaloglossus baeobatrachus. The sequence continues at coordinate 245,820 of NW_027441988.1, read as the reverse complement.
CTTGTCCTGTTTGGTGGAGATGATATTTAATAAAATAAGTAGAAATCCACTAAAAGTTTCGTTTGGTTATCTTGCAATCCCGAGATAATCGTCTCCATGCTCCAAATCCATTTTAAAGCCATTTTTAAGGCATTTCGCGCATACATGAAATGAACACATTTTTCTCCAAAACTATAACACATGCAAGCTTGTCCTGTTTGGTGGAGATGATATTTAATAAAATAAGTAGAAATCCACTAAAAGTTTTGTTTGGTTATCTTGCAATCCCGAGATAATCGTCTCCATGCTCCAAATCCATTTTAAAGCCATTTTTAAGGCATTTCGCGCATACATGAAATGAACACATTTTTCTCCAAAACTATAACAGATGCAAGCTTGTCCTGTTTGGTGGAGATGATATTTAATAAAATAAGTAGAAATCCACTAAAAGTTTTGTTTGGTTATCTTGCAATCCCGAGATAATCGTCTCCATGCTCCAAATCCATTTTAAAGCCATTTTTAAGGCATTTCGCGCATACATGAAATGAACACATTTTTCTCCAAAACTATAACAGATGCAAGCTTGTCCTGTTTGGTGGAGATGATATTTAATAAAATAAGTAGAAATCCACTAAAAGTTTTGTTTGGTTATCTTGCAATCCCGAGATAATCGTCTCCATGCTCCAAATCCATTTTAAAGCCATTTTTAAGGCATTTCGCGCATACATGAAATGAACACATTTTTCTCCAAAACTATAACAGATGCAAGCTTGTCCTGTTTGGTGGAGATGATATTTAATAAAATAAGTAGAAATCCACTAAAAGTTTTGTTTGGTTATCTTGCAATCCCGAGATAATCGTCTCCATGCTCCAAATCCATTTTAAAGCCATTTTTAAGGCATTTCGCGCATACATGAAATGAACACATTTTTCTCCAAAACTATAACAGATGCAAGCTTGTCCTGTTTGGTGGAGATGATATTTAATAAAATAAGTAGAAATCCACTAAAAGTTTTGTTTGGTTATCTTGCAATCCCGAGATAATCGTCTCCATGCTCCAAATCCATTTTAAAGCCATTTTTAAGGCATTTCGCGCATACATGAAATGAACACATTTTTCTCCAAAACTATAACAGATGCAAGCTTGTCCTGTTTGGTGGAGATGATATTTAATAAAATAAGTAGAAATCCACTAAAAGTTTTGTTTGGTTATCTTGCAATCCCGAGATAATCGTCTCCATGCTCCAAATCCATTTTAAAGCCATTTTTAAGGCATTTCGCGCATACATGAAATGAACACATTTTTCTCCAAAACTATAACAGATGCAAGCTTGTCCTGTTTGGTGGAGATGATATTTAATAAAATAAGTAGAAATCCACTAAAAGTTTTGTTTGGTTATCTTGCAATCCCGAGATAATCGTCTCCATGCTCCAAATCCATTTTAAAGCCATTTTTAAGGCATTTCGCGCATACATGAAATGAACACATTTTTCTCCAAAACTATAACAGATGCAAGCTTGTCCTGTTTGGTGGAGATGATATTTAATAAAATAAGTAGAAATCCACTAAAAGTTTTGTTTGGTTATCTTGCAATCCCGAGATAATCGTCTCCATGCTCCAAATCCATTTTAAAGCCATTTTTAAGGCATTTCGCGCATACATGAAATGAACACATTTTTCTCCAAAACTATAACAGATGCAAGCTTGTCCTGTTTGGTGGAGATGATATTTAATAAAATAAGTAGAAATCCACTAAAAGTTTTGTTTGGTTATCTTGCAATCCCGAGATAATCGTCTCCATGCTCCAAATCCATTTTAAAGCCATTTTTAAGGCATTTCGCGCATACATGAAATGAACACATTTTTCTCCAAAACTATAACAGATGCAAGCTTGTCCTGTTTGGTGGAGATGATATTTAATAAAATAAGTAGAAATCCACTAAAAGTTTTGTTTGGTTATCTTGCAATCCCGAGATAATCGTCTCCATGCTCCAAATCCATTTTAAAGCCATTTTTAAGGCATTTCGCGCATACATGAAATGAACACATTTTTCTCCAAAACTATAACAGATGCAAGCTTGTCCTGTTTGGTGGAGATGATATTTAATAAAATAAGTAGAAATCCACTAAAAGTTTTGTTTGTTTATCTTGCAATCCCGAGATAATCGTCTCCATGCTCCAAATCCATTTTAAAGCCATTTTTAAGGCATTTCGCGCATACATGAAATGAACACATTTTTCTCCAAAACTATAACAGATGCAAGCTTGTCCTGTTTGGTGGAGATGATATTTAATAAAATAAGTAGAAATCCACTAAAAGTTTTGTTTGGTTATCTTGCAATCCCGAGATAATCGTCTCCATGCTCCAAATCCATTTTAAAGCCATTTTTAAGGCATTTCGCGCATACATGAAATTAACACATTTTTCTCCAAAACTATAACAGATGCAAGCTTGTCCTGTTTGGTGGAGATGATATTTAATAAAATAAGTAGAAATCCACTAAAAGTTTTGTTTGGTTATCTTGCAATCCCGAGATAATCGTCTCCATGCTCCAAATCCATTTTAAAGCCATTTTTAAGGCATTTCGCGCATACATGAAATGAACACATTTTTCTCCAAAACTATAACAGATGCAAGCTTGTCCTGTTTGGTGGAGATGATATTTAATAAAATAAGTAGAAATCCACTAAAAGTTTTGTTTGGTTATCTTGCAATCCCGAGATAATCGTCTCCATGCTCCAAATCCATTTTAAAGCCATTTTTAAGGCATTTCGCGCATACATGAAATGAACACATTTTTCTCCAAAACTATAACAGATGCAAGCTTGTCCTGTTTGGTGGAGATGATATTTAATAAAATAAGTAGAAATCCACTAAAAGTTTTGTTTGGTTATCTTGCAATCCCGAGATAATCGTCTCCATGCTCCAAATCCATTTTAAAGCCATTTTTAAGGCATTTCGCGCATACATGAAATGAACACATTTTTCTCCAAAACTATAACAGATGCAAGCTTGTCCTGTTTGGTGGAGATGATATTTAATAAAATAAGTAGAAATCCACTAAAAGTTTTGTTTGGTTATCTTGCAATCCCGAGATAATCGTCTCCATGCTCCAAATCCATTTTAAAGCCATTTTTAAGGCATTTCGCGCATACATGAAATGAACACATTTTTCTCCAAAACTATAACAGATGCAAGCTTGTCCTGTTTGGTGGAGCTGATATTTAATAAAATAAGTAGAAATCCACTAAAAGTTTTGTTTGGTTATCTTGCAATCCCGAGATAATCGTCTCCATGCTCCAAAACCATTTTAAAGCCATTTCTAAGGCATTTCGCGCATACATGAAATGAACACATTTTTCTCCAAAACTATAACAGATGCAAGCTTGTCCTGTTTGGTGGAGATGATATTTAATAAAATAAGTAGAAATCCACTAAAAGTTTTGTTTGGTTATCTTGCAATCCCGAGATAATCGTCTCCATGCTCCAAATCCATTTTAAAGCCATTTTTAAGGCATTTCGCGCATACATGAAATGAACACATTTTTCTCCAAAACTATAACAGATGCAAGCTTGTCCTGTTTGGTGGAGATGATATTTAATAAAATAAGTAGAAATCCACTAAAAGTTTTGTTTGGTTATCTTGCCATCCTGAGATAATCGTCTCCATGCTCCAAATCCATTTTAAAGCCATTTCAAAGGCATTTTGCGCATACATGAAATGAACACATTTTTCTCCAAAACTATAACACATGCAAGCTTGTCCTGTTTGGTGGAGATGATATTTAATAAAATAAGTAGAAATCCACTAAAAGTTTTGTTTGGTTATCTTGCAATCCCGAGATAATCGTCTCCATGCTCCAAATCCATTTTAAAGCCATTTTTATGGCATTTCGCGCATACATGAAATGAACACATTTTTCTCCAAAACTATAACAGATGCAATCTTGTCCTGTTTGGTGGAGATGATATTTAATAAAATAAGTAGAAATCCACTAAAAGTTTTGTTTGGTTATCTTGCAATCCCGAGATAATCGTCTCCATGCTCCAAATCCATTTTAAAGCCATTTTTAAGGCATTTCGCGCATACATGAAATGAACACATTTTTCTCCAAAACTATAACAGATGCAAGCTTGTCCTGTTTGGATGAGATAATATTTAATAAAATAAGTAGAAATCTACTAAAAGTTTCGTTTGTTTATATTGCCATCCTGAGATAATCGTCTCCATGCTCCAAATCCATTTTAAAGCCATTTCAAAGGCATTTTGCGCATACATGAAATGAACACATTTTTCTCCAAAACTATAACACATGCAAGCTTGTCCTGTTTGGTGGAGATGATATTTAATAAAATAAGTAGAAGTCCACTAAAAGTTTTGTTTGGTTATCTTGCAATCCCGAGATAATCGTCTCCATGCTCCAAATCCATTTTAAAGCCATTTTTAAGGCATTTCGCGCCTACATGAAATGAACACATTTTTCTCCAAAACTATAACAGATGCAAGCTTGTCCTGTTTGGTGGAGATGATATTTAATAAAATAAGTAGAAATCCACTAAAAGTTTTGTTTGGTTATCTTGCAATCCCGAGATAATCGTCTCCATGCTCCAAATCCATTTTAAAGCCATTTTTAAGGCATTTCGCGCATACATGAAATGAACACATTTTTCTCCAAAACTATAACAGATGCAAGCTTGTCCTGTTTGGTGGAGATGATATTTAATAAAATAAGTAGAAATCCACTAAAAGTTTTGTTTGGTTATCTTGCAATCCCGAGATAATCGTCTCCATGCTCCAAATCCATTTTAAAGCCATTTTTAAGGCATTTCGCGCATACATGAAATGAACACATTTTTCTCCAAAACTATAACAGATGCAAGCTTGTCCTGTTTGGTGGAGATAATATTTAATAAAATAAGTAGAAATCTACTAAAAGTTTCGTTTGTTTATATTGCCATCCTGAGATAATCGTCTCCATGCTCCAAATCCATTTTAAAGCCATTTTTAAGGCATTTCGCGCATACATGAAATGAACACATTTTTCTCCAAAACTATAACAGATGCAAGCTTGTCCTGTTTGGTGGAGATGATATTTAATAAAATAAGTAGAAATCCACTAAAAGTTTTGTTTGGTTATCTTGCAATCCCGAGATAATCGTCTCCATGCTCCAAATCCATTTTAAAGCCATTTTTAAGGCATTTCGCGCATACATGAAATGAACACATTTTTCTCCAAAACTATAACAGATGCAAGCTTGTCCTGTTTGGTGGAGATGATATTTAATAAAATAAGTAGAAATCCACTAAAAGTTTTGTTTGGTTATATTGCAATCCCGAGATAATCGTCTCCATGCTCCAAATCCATTTTAAAGCCATTTTTAAGGCATTTCGCGCATACATGAAATGAACACATTTTTCTCCAAAACTATAACAGATGCAAGCTTGTCCTGTTTGGTGGAGAGGATATTTAATAAAATAAGTAGAAATCCACTAAAAGTTTTGTTTGGTTATCTTGCAATCCCGAGATAATCGTCTCCATGCTCCAAATTCATTTTAAAGCCATTTTTAAGGCATTTCGCGCATACATGAAATGAACACATTTTTCTCCAAAACTATAACAGATGCAAGCTTGTCCTGTTTGGTGGAGATGATATTTAATAAAATAAGTAGAAATCCACTAAAAGTTTTGTTTGGTTATCTTGCAATCCCGAGATAATCGTCTCCATGCTCCAAATCCATTTTAAAGCCATTTTTAAGGCATTTTGCGCATACATGAAATGAACACATTTTTCTCCAAAACTATAACAGATGCAAGCTTGTCCTGTTTGGTGGAGATAATATTTAATAAAATAAGTAGAAATCTACTAAAAGTTTCGTTTGTTTATATTGCCATCCTGAGATAATCGTCTCCATGCTCCAAATCCATTTTAAAGCCATTTCAAAGGCATTTTGCGCATACATGAAATGAACACATTTTTCTCCTAAACTATAACACATGCAAGCTTGTCCTGTTTGGTGGAGATGATATTTAATAAAATAAGTAGAAATCCACTAAAAGTTTTGTTTGGTTATCTTGCAATCCCGAGATAATCGTCTCCATGCTCCAAATCCATTTTAAAGCCATTTTTAAGGCATTTCGCGCATACATGAAATGAACACATTTTTCTCCAAAACTATAACAGATGCAAGCTTGTCCTGTTTGGTGGAGATGATATTTAATAAAATAAGTAGAAATCCACTAAAAGTTTTGTTTGGTTATCTTGCAATCCCGAGATAATCGTCTCCATGCTCCAAATCCATTTTAAAGCCATTTTTAAGGCATTTCGCGCATACATGAAATGAACACATTTTTCTTTAAAACTATAACAGATGCAAGCTTGTCCTGTTTGGTGGAGATGATATTTAATAAAATAAGTAGAAATCCACTAAAAGTTTTGTTTGGTTATCTTGCAATCCCGAGATAATCGTCTCCATGCTCCAAATCCATTTTAAAGCCATTTTTAAGGCATTTCGCGCATACATGAAATGAACACATTTTTCTGCAAAACTATAACAGATGCAAGCTTGTCCTGTTTGGTGGAGATGATATTTAATAAAATAAGTAGAAATCCACTAAAAGTTTTGTTTGGTTATCTTGCAATCCCGAGATAATCGTCTCCATGCTCCAAATCCATTTTAAAGCCATTTTTAAGGCATTTCGCGCATACATGAAATGAACACATTTTTCTCCAAAACTATAACAGATGCAAGCTTGTCCTGTTTGGTGGAGATGATATTTAATAAAATAAGTAGAAATCCACTAAAAGTTTTGTTTGGTTATCTTGCAATCCCGAGATAATCGTCTCCATGCTCCAAATCCATTTTAAAGCCATTTTTAAGGCATTTCGCGCATACATGAAATGAACACATTTTTCTCCAAAACTATAACAGATGCAAGCTTGTCCTGTTTGGTGGAGATGATATTTAATAAAATAAGTAGAAATCCACTAAAAGTTTTGTTTGGTTATCTTGCAATCCCGAGATAATCGTCTCCATGCTCCAAATCCATTTTAAAGCCATTTTTAAGGCATTTCGCGCATACATGAAATGAACACATTTTTCTCCAAAACTATAACAGATGCAAGCTTGTCCTGTTTGGTGGAGATAATATTTAATAAAATAAGTAGAAATCTACTAAAAGTTTCGTTTGTTTATATTGCCATCCTGAGATAATCGTCTCCATGCTCCAAATCCATTTTAAAGCCATTTTTAAGGCATTTCGCGCATACATGAAATGAACACATTTTTCTCCAAAACTATAACAGATGCAAGCTTGTCCTGTTTGGTGGAGATGATATTTAATAAAATAAGTAGAAATCCACTAAAAGTTTTGTTTGGTTATCTTGCAATCCCGAGATAATCGTCTCCATGCTCCAAATCCATTTTAAAGCCATTTTTAAGGCATTTCGCGCATACATGAAATGAACACATTTTTCTCCAAAACTATAACAGATGCAAGCTTGTCCTGTTTGGTGGAGATGATATTTAATAAAATAAGTAGAAATCCACTAAAAGTTTTGTTTGGTTATATTGCAATCCCGAGATAATCGTCTCCATGCTCCAAATCCATTTTAAAGCCATTTTTAAGGCATTTCGCGCATACATGAAATGAACACATTTTTCTCCAAAACTATAACAGATGCAAGCTTGTCCTGTTTGGTGGAGATGATATTTAATAAAATAAGTAGAAATCCACTAAAAGTTTTGTTTGGTTATCTTGCAATCCCGAGATAATCGTCTCCATGCTCCAAATTCATTTTAAAGCCATTTTTAAGGCATTTCGCGCATACATGAAATGAACACATTTTTCTCCAAAACTATAACAGATGCAAGCTTGTCCTGTTTGGTGGAGATGATATTTAATAAAATAAGTAGAAATCCACTAAAAGTTTTGTTTGGTTATCTTGCAATCCCGAGATAATCGTCTCCATGCTCCAAATCCATTTTAAAGCCATTTTTAAGGCATTTTGCGCATACATGAAATGAACACATTTTTCTCCAAAACTATAACAGATGCAAGCTTGTCCTGTTTGGTGGAGATAATATTTAATAAAATAAGTAGAAATCTACTAAAAGTTTCGTTTGTTTATATTGCCATCCTGAGATAATCGTCTCCATGCTCCAAATCCATTTTAAAGCCATTTCAAAGGCATTTTGCGCATACATGAAATGAACACATTTTTCTCCTAAACTATAACACATGCAAGCTTGTCCTGTTTGGTGGAGATGATATTTAATAAAATAAGTAGAAATCCACTAAAAGTTTTGTTTGGTTATCTTGCAATCCCGAGATAATCGTCTCCATGCTCCAAATCCATTTTAAAGCCATTTTTAAGGCATTTCGCGCATACATGAAATGAACACATTTTTCTCCAAAACTATAACAGATGCAAGCTTGTCCTGTTTGGTGGAGATGATATTTAATAAAATAAGTAGAAATCCACTAAAAGTTTTGTTTGGTTATCTTGCAATCCCGAGATAATCGTCTCCATGCTCCAAATCCATTTTAAAGCCATTTTTAAGGCATTTCGCGCATACATGAAATGAACACATTTTTCTTTAAAACTATAACAGATGCAAGCTTGTCCTGTTTGGTGGAGATGATATTTAATAAAATAAGTAGAAATCCACTAAAAGTTTTGTTTGGTTATCTTGCAATCCCGAGATAATCGTCTCCATGCTCCAAATCCATTTTAAAGCCATTTTTAAGGCATTTCGCGCATACATGAAATGAACACATTTTTCTGCAAAACTATAACAGATGCAAGCTTGTCCTGTTTGGTGGAGATGATATTTAATAAAATAAGTAGAAATCCACTAAAAGTTTTGTTTGGTTATCTTGCAATCCCGAGATAATCGTCTCCATGCTCCAAATCCATTTTAAAGCCATTTTTAAGGCATTTCGCGCATACATGAAATGAACACATTTTTCTCCAAAACTATAACAGATGCAAGCTTGTCCTGTTTGGTGGAGATGATATTTAATAAAATAAGTAGAAATCCACTAAAAGTTTTGTTTGGTTATCTTGCAATCCCGAGATAATCGTCTCCATGCTCCAAATCCATTTTAAAGCCATTTTTAAGGCATTTCGCGCATACATGAAATGAACACATTTTTCTCCAAAACTATAACAGATGCAAGCTTGTCCTGTTTGGTGGAGATGATATTTAATAAAATAAGTAGAAATCCACTAAAAGTTTTGTTTGGTTATCTTGCAATCCCGAGATAATCGTCTCCATGCTCCAAATCCATTTTAAAGCCATTTTTAAGGCATTTCGCGCATACATGAAATGAACACATTTTTCTCCAAAACTATAACAGATGCAAGCTTGTCCTGTTTGGTGGAGATGATATTTAATAAAATAAGTAGAAATCCACTAAAAGTTTTGTTTGGTTATATTGCAATCCCGAGATAATCGTCTCCATGCTCCAAATCCATTTTAAAGCCATTTTTAAGGCATTTCGCGCATACATGAAATGAACACATTTTTCTCCAAAACTATAACAGATGCAAGCTTGTCCTGTTTGGTGGAGATGATATTTAATAAAATAAGTAGAAATCCACTAAAAGTTTTGTTTGGTTATCTTGCAATCCCGAGATAATCGTCTCCATGCTCCAAATCCATTTTAAAGCCATTTTTAAGGCATTTCGCGCATACATGAAATGAACACATTTTTCTCCAAAACTATAACAGATGCAAGCTTGTCCTGTTTGGTGGAGATGATATTTAATAAAATAAGTAGAAATCCACTAAAAGTTTTGTTTGGTTATCTTGCAATCCCGAGATAATCGTCTCCATTCTCCAAATCCATTTTAAAGCCATTTTTAAGGCATTTCGCGCATACATGAAATGAACACATTTTTCTCCAAAACTATAACAGATGCAAGCTTGTCCTGTTTGGTGGAGATGATATTTAATAAAATAAGTAGAAATCCACTAAAAGTTTTGTTTGGTTATCTTGCAATCCCGAGATAATCGTCTCCATGCTCCAAATCCATTTTAAAGCCATTTTTAAGGCATTTCGCGCATACATGAAATGAACACATTTTTCTCCAAAACTATAACAGATGCAAGCTTGTCCTGTTTGTTGGAGATGATATTTAATAAAATAAGTAGAAATCCACTAAAAGTTTTGTTTGGTTATCTTGCAATCCCGAGATAATCGTCTCCATGCTCCAAATCCATTTTAAAGCCATTTTTAAGGCATTTCGCGCATACATGAAATGAACACATTTTTCTCCAAAACTATAACAGATGCAAGCTTGTCCTGTTTGGTGGAGATGATATTTAATAAAATAAGTAGAAATCCACTAAAAGTTTTGTTTGGTTATCTTGCAATCCCGAGATAATCGTCTCCATGCTCCAAATCCATTTTAAAGCCATTTTTAAGGCATTTCGCGCATACATGAAATGAACACATTTTTCTCCAAAACTATAACAGATGCAAGCTTGTCCTGTTTGGTGGAGATGATATTTAATAAAATAAGTAGAAATCCACTAAACGTTTTGTTTGGTTATCTTGCAATCCCGAGATAATCGTCTCCATGCTCCAAATCCATTTTAAAGCCATTTTTAAGGCATTTCGCGCATACATGAAATGAACACATTTTTCTCCAAAACTATAACAGATGCAAGCTTGTCCTGTTTGTTGGAGATGATATTTAATAAAATAAGTAGAAATCCACTAAAAGTTTTGTTTGGTTATCTTGCAATCCCGAGATAATCGTCTCCATGCTCCAAATCCATTTTAAAGCCATTTTTAAGGCATTTCGCGCATACATGAAATGAACACATTTTTCTCCAAAACTATAACAGATGCAAGCTTGTCCTGTTTGGTGGAGATGATATTTAATAAAATAAGTAGAAATCCACTAAAAGTTTTGTTTGGTTATCTTGCAATCCCGAGATAATCGTCTCCATGCTCCAAATCCATTTTAAAGCCATTTTTAAGGCATTTCGCGCATACATGAAATGAACACATTTTTCTCCAAAACTATAACAGATGCAAGCTTGTCCTGTTTGGTGGAGATGATATTTAATAAAATAAGTAGAAATCCACTAAACGTTTTGTTTGGTTATCTTGCAATCCCGAGATAATCGTCTCCATGCTCCAAATCCATTTTAAAGCCATTTTTAAGGCATTTCGCGCATACATGAAATGAACACATTTTTCTCCAAAACTATAACAGATGCAAGCTTGTCCTGTTTGGTGGAGATGATATTTAATAAAATAAGTAGAAATCCACTAAAAGTTTTGTTTGGTTATCTTGCAATCCCGAGATAATCGTCTCCATGCTCCAAATCCATTTTAAAGCCATTTTTAAGGCATTTCGTGCATACATGAAATGAACACATTTTTCTCCAAAACTATAACAGATGCAAGCTTGTCCTGTTTGGTGGAGATGATATTTAATAAAATAAGTAGAAATCCACTAAAAGTTTTGTTTGGTTATCTTGCAATCCCGAGATAATCGTCTCCATGCTCCAAATCCATTTTAAAGCCATTTTTAAGGCATTTCGCGCATACATGAAATGAACACATTTTTCTCCAAAACTATAACAGATGCAAGCTTGTCCTGTTTGGTGGAGATGATATTTAATAAAATAAGTAGAAATCCACTAAAAGTTTTGTTTGGTTATCTTGCAATCCCGAGATAATCGTCTCCATGCTCCAAATCCATTTTAAAGCCATTTTTAAGGCATTTCGCGCATACATGAAATGAACACATTTTTCTCCAAAACTATAACAGATGCAAGCTTGTCCTGTTTGGTGGAGATGATATTTAATAAAATAAGTAGAAATCCACTAAAAGTTTTGTTTGGTTATCTTGCAATCCCGAGATAATCGTCTCCATGCTCCAAATCCATTTTAAAGCCATTTTTAAGGCATTTCGCGCATACATGAAATGAACACATTTTTCTCCAAAACTATAACAGATGCAAGCTTGTCCTGTTTGGTGGAGATGATATTTAATAAAATAAGTAGAAATCCACTAAAAGTTTTGTTTGGTTATCTTGCAATCCCGAGATAATCGTCTCCATGCTCCAAATCCATTTTAAAGCCATTTTTAAGGCATTTCGCGCATACATGAAATGAACACATTTTTCTCCAAAACTATAACAGATGCAAGCTTGTCCTGTTTGGTGGAGATGATATTTAATAAAATAAGTAGAAATCCACTAAAAGTTTTGTTTGGTTATATTGCAATCCCGAGATAATCGTCTCCATGCTCCAAATCCATTTTAAAGCCATTTTTAAGGCATTTCGCGCATACATGAAATGAACACATTTTTCTCCAAAACTATAACAGATGCAAGCTTGTCCTGTTTGGTGGAGATGATATTTAATAAAATAAGTAGAAATCCACTAAAAGTTTTGTTTGGTTATCTTGCAATCCCGAGATAATCGTCTCCATGCTCCAAATCCATTTTAAAGCCATTTTTAAGGCATTTCGCGCATACATGAAATGAACACATTTTTCTCCAAAACTATAACAGATGCAAGCTTGTCCTGTTTGGTGGAGATGATATTTAATAAAATAAGTAGAAATCCACTAAAAGTTTTGTTTGGTTATCTTGCAATCCCGAGATAATCGTCTCCATGCTCCAAATCCATTTTAAAGCCATTTTTTAGGCATTTCGCGCATACATGAAATGAACACATTTTTCTCCAAAACTATAACAGATGCAAGCTTGTCCTGTTTGGTGGAGATGATATTTAATAAAATAAGTAGAAATCCACTAAAAGTTTTGTTTGGTTATCTTGCAATCCCGAGATAATCGTCTCCATGCTCCAAATCCATTTTAAAGCCATTTTTAAGGCATTTCGCGCATACATGAAATGAACACATTTTTCTCCAAAACTATAACAGATGCAAGCTTGTCCTGTTTGGTGGAGATGATATTTAATAAAATAAGTAGAAATCCACTAAAAGTTTTGTTTGGTTATCTTGCAATCCCGAGATAATCGTCTCCATGCTCCAAATCCATTTTAAAGCCATTTTTAAGGCATTTCGCGCATACATGAAATGAACACATTTTTCTCCAAAACTATAACAGATGCAAGCTTGTCCTGTTTGGTGGAGATGATATTTAATAAAATAAGTAGAAATCCACTAAAAGTTTTGTTTGGTTATCTTGCAATCCCGAGATAATCGTCTCCATGCTCCAAATCCATTTTAAAGCCATTTTTAAGGCATTTCGCGCATACATGAAATGAACACATTTTTCTATGTGTTCATTTCATGTATGCGCAAAATGCCTTTGAAATGGCTTTAAAATGGATTTGGAGCATGGAGACGATTATCTCAGGATGGCAATATCAACAAACGAAACTTTTAGTAGATTTCGACTTATTTTATTAAATATTATCTCCACCAAACAGGACAAGCTTGCATCTGTTATAGTTTTGGAGAAAAATGTGTTCATTTCATGTATGCGCGAAATGCCTTAAAAATGGCTTTAAAATGGATTTGGAGCATGGAGACGATTATCTCGGGATTGCAAGATAACCAAACAAAACTTTTAGTGGATTTCTACTTATTTTATTAAATATCATCTCCACCAAACAGGACAAGCTTGCATCTGTTATAGTTTTGGAGAAAAATGTGTTCATTTCATGTATGCGCGAAATGCCTTAAAAATGGCTTTAAAATGGATTTGGAGCATGGAGACGATTATCTCGGGATTGCAAGATAACCAAACAAAACGTTTAGTGGATTTCTACTTATTTTATTAAATATCATCTCCACCAAACAGGACAAGCTTGCATCTGTTATAGTTTTGGAGAAAAATGTGTTCATTTCATGTATGCGCGAAATGCCTTAAAAATGGCTTTAAAATGGATTTGGAGCATGGAGACGATTATCTCGGGATTGCAAGATAACCAAACAAAACTTTTAGTGGATTTCTACTTATTTTATTAAATATCATCTCCACCAAACAGGACAAGCTTGCATCTGTTATAGTTTTGGAGAAAAATGTGTTCATTTCATGTATGCGCGAAATGCCTTAAAAATGGCTTTAAAATGGATTTGGAGCATGGAGACGATTATCTCGGGATTGCAAGATAACCAAACAAAACTTTTAGTGGATTTCTACTTATTTTATTAAATATCATCTCCACCAAACAGGACAAGCTTGCATGTGTTATAGTTTTGGAGAAAAATGTGTTCATTTCATGTATGCGCAAAATGCCTTTGAAATGGCTTTAAAATGGATTTGGAGCATGGAGACGATTATCTCGGGATTGCAAGATAACCAAACAAAACTTTTAGTGGATTTCTACTTATTTTATTAAATATCATCTCCACCAAACAGGACAAGCTTGCATCTGTTATAGTTTTGGAGAAAAATGTGTTCATTTCATGTATGCGCGAAATGCCTTAAAAATGGCTTTAAAATGGATTTGGAGCATGGAGACGATTATCTCGGGATTGCAAGATAACCAAACAAAACATTTAGTGGATTTCTACTTATTTTATTAAATATCATCTCCACCAAACAGGACAAGCTTGCATCTGTTATAGTTTTGGAGAAAAATGTGTTCATTTCATGTATGCGCGAAATGCCTTAAAAATGGCTTTAAAATGGATTTGGAGCATGGAGACGATTATCTCGGGATTGCAAGATAACCAAACAAAACTTTTAGTGGATTTCTACTTATTTTATTAAATATCATCTCCACCAAACAGGACAAGCTTGCATCTGTTATAGTTTTGGAGAAAAATGTGTTCATTTCATGTATGCGCGAAATGCCTTAAAAATGGCTTTAAAATGGATTTGGAGCATGGAGACGATTATCTCGGGATTGCAAGATAACCAAACAAAACTTTTAGTGGATTTCTACTTATTTTATTAAATATCATCTCCACCAAACAGGACAAGCTTGCATGTGTTATAGTTTTGGAGAAAAATGTGTTCATTTCATGTATGCGCAAAATGCCTTTGAAATGGCTTTAAAATGGATTTGGAGCATGGAGACGATTATCTCAGGATGGCAATATAAACAAACGAAACTTTTAGTAGATTTCTACTTATTTTATTAAATATTATCTCCACCAAACAGGACAAGCTTGCATCTGTTATAGTTTTGGAGAAAAATGTGTTCATTTCATGTATGCGCGAAATGCCTTAAAAATGGCTTTA
Organism: Anomaloglossus baeobatrachus; assembly: GCF_048569485.1. Taxonomy (NCBI): domain Eukaryota; kingdom Metazoa; phylum Chordata; class Amphibia; order Anura; family Aromobatidae; genus Anomaloglossus; species Anomaloglossus baeobatrachus. The sequence continues at coordinate 230,649 of NW_027441988.1, read as the reverse complement.
AAATGGATTTGGAGCATGGAGACGATTATCTCGGGATTGCAAGATAACCAAACAAAACTTTTAGTGGATTTCTACTTATTTTATTAAATATCATCTCCACCAAACAGGACAACCTTGCATCTGTTATAGTTTTGGAGAAAAATGTGTTCATTTCATGTATGCGCGAAATGCCTTAAAAATGGCTTTAAAATGGATTTGGAGCATGGAGACGATTATCTCGGGATTGCAATATAACCAAACAAAACTTTTAGTGGATTTCTACTTATTTTATTAAATATCATCTCCACCAAACAGGACAAGCTTGCATCTGTTATAGTTTTGGAGAAAAATGTGTTCATTTCATGTATGCGCGAAATGCCTTAAAAATGGCTTTAAAATGGATTTGGAGCATGGAGACGATTATCTCGGGATTGCAAGATAACCAAACAAAACTTTTAGTGGATTTCTACTTATTTTATTAAATATCATCTCCACCAAACAGGACAAGCTTGCATCTGTTATAGTTTTGGAGAAAAATGTGTTCATTTCATGTATGCGCGAAATGCCTTAAAAATGGCTTTAAAATGGATTTGGAGCATGGAGACGATTATCTCAGGATGGCAATATAAACAAACGAAACTTTTAGTAGATTTCTACTTATTTTATTAAATATTATCTCCACCAAACAGGACAAGCTTGCATCTGTTATAGTTTTGGAGAAAAATGTGTTCATTTCATGTATGCGCGAAATGCCTTAAAAATGGCTTTAAAATGGATTTGGAGCAGGGAGACGATTATCTCGGGATTGCAAGATAACCAAACAAAACGTTTAGTGGATTTCTACTTATTTTATTAAATATCATCTCCACCAAACAGGACAAGCTTGCATCTGTTATAGTTTTGGAGAAAAATGTGTTCATTTCATGTATGCGCGAAATGCCTTAAAAATGGCTTTAAAATGGATTTGGAGCATGGAGACGATTATCTCGGGATTGCAAGATAACCAAACAAAACTTTTAGTGGATTTCTACTTATTTTATTAAATATCATCTCCACCAAACAGGACAAGCTTGCATCTGTTATAGTTTTGGAGAAAAATGTGTTCATTTCATGTATGCGCGAAATGCATTAAAAATGGCTTTAAAATGGATTTGGAGCATGGAGACGATTATCTCGGGATTGCAAGATAACCAAACAAAACTTTTAGTGGATTTCTACTTATTTTATTAAATATCATCTCCACCAAACAGGACAAGCTTGCATGTGTTATAGTTTTGGAGAAAAATGTGTTCATTTCATGTATGCGCAAAATGCCTTTGAAATGGCTTTAAAATGGATTTGGAGCATGGAGACGATTATCTCAGGATGGCAATATAAACAAACGAAACTTTTAGTAGATTTCTACTTATTTTATTAAATATTATCTCCACCAAACAGGACAAGCTTGCATCTGTTATAGTTTTGGAGAAAAATGTGTTCATTTCATGTATGCGCGAAATGCCTTAAAAATGGCTTTAAAATGGATTTGGAGCATGGAGACGATTATCTCGGGATTGCAAGATAACCAAACAAAACTTTTAGTGGATTTCTACTTATTTTATTAAATATCATCTCCACCAAACAGGACAAGCTTGCATGTGTTATAGTTTTGGAGAAAAATGTGTTCATTTCATGTATGCGCAAAATGCCTTTGAAATGGCTTTAAAATGGATTTGGAGCATGGAGACGATTATCTCAGGATGACAATATAAACAAACGAAACTTTTAGTAGATTTCTACTTATTTTATTAAATATTATCTCCACCAAACAGGACAAGCTTGCATCTGTTATAGTTTTGGAGAAAAATGTGTTCATTTCATGTATGCGCGAAATGCCTTAAAAATGGCTTTAAAATGGATTTGGAGCATGGAGACGATTATCTCGGGATTGCAAGATAACCAAACAAAACTTTTAGTGGATTTCTACTTATTTTATTAAATATCATCTCCACCAAACAGGACAAGCTTGCATCTGTATAGTTTTGGAGAAAAATGTGTTCATTTCATGTATGCGCGAAATGCCTTACAAATGGCTTTAAAATGGATTTGGAGCATGGAGACGATTATCTCGGGATTGCAAGACAACCAAACAAAACTTTTAGTGGATTTCTACTTATTTTATTAAATATCATCTCCACCAAACAGGACAAGCTTGCATCTGTTATAGTTTTGGAGAAAAATGTGTTCATTTCATGTATGCGCGAAATGCCTTAAAAATGGCTTTAAAATGGATTTGGAGCATGGAGACGATTATCTCGGGATTGCAAGATAACCAAACAAAACTTTTAGTGGATTTCTACTTATTTTATTAAATATCATCTCCACCAAACAGGACAAGCTTGCATCTGTTATAGTTTTGGAGAAAAATGTGTTCATTTCATGTATGCGCGAAATGCCTTAAAAATGGCTTTAAAATGGATTTGGAGCATGGAGACGATTATCTCGGGATTGCAAGATAACCAAACAAAACTTTTAGTGGATTTCTACTTATTTTATTAAATATCATCTCCACCAAACAGGACAAGCTTGCATCTGTTATAGTTTTGGAGAAAAATGTGTTCATTTCATGTATGCGCGAAATGCCTTAAAAATGGCTTTAAAATGGATTTGGAGCATGGAGACGATTATCTCGGGATTGCAAGATAACCAAACAAAACTTTTAGTGGATTTCTACTTATTTTATTAAATATCATCTCCACCAAACAGGACAAGCTTGCATGTGTTATAGTTTTGGAGAAAAATGTGTTCATTTCATGTATGCGCAAAATGCCTTTGAAATGGCTTTAAAATGGATTTGGAGCATGGAGACGATTATCTCGGGATTGCAAGATAACCAAACAAAACTTTTAGTGGATTTCTACTTATTTTATTAAATATCATCTCCACCAAACAGGACAAGCTTGCATCTGTTATAGTTTTGGAGAAAAATGTGTTCATTTCATGTATGCGCGAAATGCCTTAAAAATGGCTTTAAAATGGATTTGGAGCATGGAGACGATTATCTCGGGATTGCAAGATAACCAAGCAAAACTTTTAGTGGATTTCTACTTATTTTATTAAATATCATCTCCACCAAACAGGACAAGCTTGCATCTGTTATAGTTTTGGAGAAAAATGTGTTCATTTCATGTATGCGCGAAATGCCTTAAAAATGGCTTTAAAATGGATTTGGAGCATGGAGACGATTATCTCGGGATTGCAAGATAACCAAACAAAACTTTTAGTGGATTTCTACTTATTTTATTAAATATCATCTCCACCAAACAGGACAAGCTTGCATCTGTTATAGTTTTGGAGAAAAATGTGTTCATTTCATGTATGCGCGAAATGCCTTAAAAATGGCTTTAAAATGGATTTGGAGCATGGAGACGATTATCTCGGGATTGCAAGATAACCAAACAAAACTTTTAGTGGATTTCTACTTATTTTATTAAATATCATCTCCACCAAACAGGACAAACTTGCATGTGTTATAGTTTTGGAGAAAAATGTGTTCATTTCATGTATGCGCAAAATGCCTTTGAAATGGCTTTAAAATGGATTTGGAGCATGGAGACGATTATCTCAGGATGGCAATATAAACAAACGAAACTTTTAGTAGATTTCTACTTATTTTATTAAATATTATCTCCACCAAACAGGACAAGCTTGCATCTGTTATAGTTTTGGAGAAAAATGTGTTCATTTCATGTATGCGCGAAATGCCTTAAAAATGGCTTTAAAATGGATTTGGAGCATGGAGACGATTATCTCGGGATTGCAAGATAACCAAACAAAACTTTTAGTGGATTTCTACTTATTTTATTAAATATCATCTCCACCAAACAGGACAAGCTTGCATCTGTTATAGTTTTGGAGAAAAATGTGTTCATTTCATGTATGCGCGAAATGCCTTAAAAATGGCTTTAAAATGGATTTGGAGCATGGAGACGATTATCTCGGGATTGCAATATAACCAAACAAAACTTTTAGTGGATTTCTACTTATTTTATTAAATATCATCTCCACCAAACAGGACAAGCTTGCATCTGTTATAGTTTTGGAGAAAAATGTGTTCATTTCATGTATGCGCGAAATGCCTTAAAAATGGCTTTAAAATGGATTTGGAGCATGGAGACGATTATCTCGGGATTGCAAGATAACCAAACAAAACTTTTAGTGGATTTCTACTTATTTTATTAAATATCATCTCCACCAAACAGGACAAGCTTGCATCTGTTATAGTTTTGGAGAAAAATGTGTTCATTTCATGTATGCGCGAAATGCCTTAAAAATGGCTTTAAAATGGATTTGGAGCATGGAGACGATTATCTCAGGATGGCAATATAAACAAACGAAACTTTTAGTAGATTTCTACTTATTTTATTAAATATTATCTCCACCAAACAGGACAAGCTTGCATCTGTTATAGTTTTGGAGAAAAATGTGTTCATTTCATGTATGCGCGAAATGCCTTAAAAATGGCTTTAAAATGGATTTGGAGCATGGAGACGATTATCTCGGGATTGCAAGATAACCAAACAAAACGTTTAGTGGATTTCTACTTATTTTATTAAATATCATCTCCACCAAACAGGACAAGCTTGCATCTGTTATAGTTTTGGAGAAAAATGTGTTCATTTCATGTATGCGCGAAATGCCTTAAAAATGGCTTTAAAATGGATTTGGAGCATGGAGACGATTATCTCGGGATTGCAAGATAACCAAACAAAACTTTTAGTGGATTTCTACTTATTTTATTAAATATCATCTCCACCAAACAGGACAAGCTTGCATCTGTTATAGTTTTGGAGAAAAATGTGTTCATTTCATGTATGCGCGAAATGCCTTAAAAATGGCTTTAAAATGGATTTGGAGCATGGAGACGATTATCTCGGGATTGCAAGATAACCAAACAAAACTTTTAGTGGATTTCTACTTATTTTATTAAATATCATCTCCACCAAACAGGACAAGCTTGCATCTGTTATAGTTTTGGAGAAAAATGTGTTCATTTCATGTATGCGCGAAATGCCTTTGAAATGGCTTTAAAATGGATTTGGAGCATGGAGACGATTATCTCAGGATGGCAATATAAACAAACGAAACTTTTAGTAGATTTCTACTTATTTTATTAAATATTATCTCCACCAAACAGGACAAGCTTGCATCTGTTATAGTTTTGGAGAAAAATGTGTTCATTTCATGTATGCGCGAAATGCCTTAAAAATGGCTTTAAAATGGATTTGGAGCATGGAGACGATTATCTCGGGATTGCAAGATAACCAAACAAAACTTTTAGTGGATTTCTACTTATTTTATTAAATATCATCTCCACCAAACAGGACAAGCTTGCATCTGTTATAGTTTTGGAGAAAAATGTGTTCATTTCATGTATGCGCGAAATGCCTTAAAAATGGCTTTAAAATGGATTTGGAGCATGGAGACGATTATCTCGGGATTGCAAGATAACCAAACAAAACTTTTAGTGGATTTCTACTTATTTTATTAAATATCATCTCCACCAAACAGGACAAGCTTGCATGTGTTATAGTTTTGGAGAAAAATGTGTTCATTTCATGTATGCGCAAAATGCCTTTGAAATGGCTTTAAAATGGATTTGGAGCATGGAGACGATTATCTCAGGATGGCAATATAAACAAACGAAACTTTTAGTAGATTTCTACTTATTTTATTAAATATTATCTCCACCAAACAGGACAAGCTTGCATCTGTTATAGTTTTGGAGAAAAATGTGTTCATTTCATGTATGCGCGAAATGCCTTAAAAATGGCTTTAAAATGGATTTGGAGCATGGAGACGATTATCTCGGGATTGCAAGATAACCAAACAAAACTTTTAGTGGATTTCTACTTATTTTATTAAATATCATCTCCACCAAACAGGACAAGCTTGCATCTGTTATAGTTTTGGAGAAAAATGTGTTCATTTCATGTATGCGCGAAATGCCTTAAAAATGGCTTTAAAATGGATTTGGAGCATGGAGACGATTATCTCGGGATTGCAAGATAACCAAACAAAACTTTTAGTGGATTTCTACTTATTTTATTAAATATCATCTCCACCAAACAGGACAAGCTTGCATCTGTTATAGTTTTGGAGAAAAATGTGTTCATTTCATGTATGCGCGAAATGCCTTAAAAATGGCTTTACAATGGATTTGGAGCATGGAGACGATTATCTCGGGATTGCAAGATAACCAAACAAAACTTTTAGTGGATTTCTACTTATTTTATTAAATATCATCTCCACCAAAAAGGACAAGCTTGCATGTGTTATAGTTTTGGAGAAAAATGTGTTCATTTCATGTATGCGCAAAATGCCTTTGAAATGGCTTTAAAATGGATTTGGAGCATGGAGACGATTATCTCAGGATGGCAATATAAACAAACGAAACTTTTAGTAGATTTCTACTTATTTTATTAAATATTATCTCCACCAAACAGGACAAGCTTGCATCTGTTATAGTTTTGGAGAAAAATGTGTTCATTTCATGTATGCGCGAAATGCCTTAAAAATGGCTTTAAAATGGATTTGGAGCATGGAGACGATTATCTCGGGATTGCAAGATAACCAAACAAAACTTTTAGTGGATTTCTACTTATTTTATTAAATATCATCTCCACCAAACAGGACAAGCTTGCATCTGTTATAGTTTTGGAGAAAAATGTGTTCATTTCATGTATGCGCGAAATGCCTTAAAAATGGCTTTAAAATGGATTTGGAGCATGGAGACGATTATCTCGGGATTGCAAGATAACCAAACAAAACTTTTAGTGGATTTCTACTTATTTTATTAAATATCATCTCCACCAAACAGGACAAGCTTGCATCTGTTATAGTTTTGGAGAAAAATGTGTTCATTTCATGTATGCGCGAAATGCCTTAAAAATGGCTTTACAATGGATTTGGAGCATGGAGACGATTATCTCGGGATTGCAAGATAACCAAACAAAACTTTTAGTGGATTTCTACTTATTTTATTAAATATCATCTCCACCAAAAAGGACAAGCTTGCATGTGTTATAGTTTTGGAGAAAAATGTGTTCATTTCATGTATGCGCAAAATGCCTTTGAAATGGCTTTAAAATGGATTTGGAGCATGGAGACGATTATCTCAGGATGGCAATATAAACAAACGAAACTTTTAGTAGATTTCTACTTATTTTATTAAATATTATCTCCACCAAACAGGACAAGCTTGCATCTGTTATAGTTTTGGAGAAAAATGTGTTCATTTCATGTATGCGCGAAATGCCTTAAAAATGGCTTTAAAATGGATTTGGAGCATGGAGACGATTATCTCGGGATTGCAAGATAACCAAACAAAACTTTTAGTGGATTTCTACTTATTTTATTAAATATCATCTCCACCAAACAGGACAAGCTTGCATCTGTTATAGTTTTAGAGAAAAATGTGTTCATTTCATGTATGCGCGAAATGCCTTAAAATGGCTTTAAAATGGATTTGGAGCATGGAGACGATTATCTCGGGATTGCAAGATAACCAAACAAAACTTTTAGTGGATTTCTACTTATTTTATTAAATATCATCTCCACCAAACAGGACAAGCTTGCATGTGTTATAGTTTTGGAGAAAAATGTGTTCATTTCATGTATGCGCAAAATGCCTTTGAAATGGCTTTAAAATGGATTTGGAGCATGGAGACGATTATCTCAGGATGGCAATATAAACAAACGAAACTTTTAGTAGATTTCTACTTATTTTATTAAACATTATCTCCACCAAACAGGACAAGCTTGCATCTGTTATAGTTTTGGAGAAAAATGTGTTCATTTCATGTATGCGCGAAATGCCTTAAAAATGGCTTTAAAATGGATTTGGAGCATGGAGACGATTATCTCGGGATTGCAAGATAACCAAACAAAACTTTTAGTGGATTTCTACTTATTTTATTAAATATCATCTCCACCAAACAGGACAAGCTTGCATCTGTTATAGTTTTGGAGAAAAATGTGTTCATTTCATGTATGCGCGAAATGCCTTAAAAATGGCTTTAAAATGGATTTGGAGCATGGAGACGATTATCTCGGGATTGCAAGATAACCAAACAAAACTTTTAGTGGATTTCTACTTATTTTATTAAATATCATCTCCACCAAACAGGACAAGCTTGCATGTGTTATAGTTTTGGAGAAAAATGTGTTCATTTCATGTATGCGCTAAATGCCTTTGAAATGGCTTTAAAATGGATTTGGAGCATGGAGACGATTATCTCAGGATGGCAATATAAACAAACGAAACTTTTGGTAGATTTCTACTTATTTTATTAAATATTATCTCCACCAAACAGGACAAGCTTGCATCTGTTATAGTTTTGGAGAAAAATGTGTTCATTTCATGTATGCGCGAAATGCCTTAAAAATGGCTTTAAAATGGATTTGGAGCATGGAGACGATTATCTCGGGATTGCAAGATAACCAAACAAAACTTTTAGTGGATTTCTACTTATTTTATTAAATATCATCTCCACCAAACAGGACAAGCTTGCATCTGTTATAGTTTTGGAGAAAAATGTGTTCATTTCATGTATGCGCGAAATGCCTTAAAAATGGCTTTAAAATGGATTTGGAGCATGGAGACGATTATCTCGGGATTGCAAGATAACCAAACAAAACTTTTAGTGGATTTCTACTTATTTTATTAAATATCATCTCCACCAAACAGGACAAGCTTGCATCTGTTATAGTTTTGGAGAAAAATGTGTTCATTTCATGTATGCGCAAAATGCCTTTGAAATGGCTTTAAAATGGATTTGGAGCATGGAGACGATTATCTCAGGATGGCAATATAAACAAACGAAACTTTTAGTAGATTTCTACTTATTTTATTAAATATTATCTCCACCAAACAGGACAAGCTTGCATCTGTTATAGTTTTGGAGAAAAATGTGTTCATTTCATGTATGCGCGAAATGCCTTAAAAATGGCTTTAAAATGGATTTGGAGCATGGAGACGATTATCTCGGGATTGCAAGATAACCAAACAAAACTTTTAGTGGATTTCTACTTATTTTATTAAATATCATCTCCACCAAACAGGACAAGCTTGCATCTGTTATAGTTTTAGAGAAAAATGTGTTCATTTCATGTATGCGCGAAATGCCTTAAAATGGCTTTAAAATGGATTTGGAGCGTGGAGACGATTATCTCGGGATTGCAAGATAACCAAACAAAACTTTTAGTGGATTTCTACTTATTTTATTAAATATCATCTCCACCAAACAGGACAAGCTTGCATGTGTTATAGTTTTGGAGAAAAATGTGTTCATTTCATGTATGCGCAAAATGCCTTTGAAATGGCTTTAAAATGGATTTGGAGCATGGAGACGATTATCTCAGGATGGCAATATAAACAAACGAAACTTTTAGTAGATTTCTACTTATTTTATTAAATATTATCTCCACCAAACAGGACAAGCTTGCATCTGTTATAGTTTTGGAGAAAAATGTGTTCATTTCATGTATGCGCGAAATGCCTTAAAAATGGCTTTAAAATGGATTTGGAGCATGGAGACGATTATCTCGGGATTGCAAGATAACCAAACAAAACTTTTAGTGGATTTCTACTTATTTTATTAAATATCATCTCCACCAAACAGGACAAGCTTGCATCTGTTATAGTTTTGGAGAAAAATGTGTTCATTTCATGTATGCGCGAAATGCCTTAAAAATGGCTTTAAAATGGATTTGGAGCATGGAGACGATTATCTCGGGATTGCAAGATAACCAAACAAAACTTTTAGTGGATTTCTACTTATTTTATTAAATATCATCTCCACCAAACAGGACAAGCTTGCATGTGTTATAGTTTTGGAGAAAAATGTGTTCATTTCATGTATGCGCTAAATGCCTTTGAAATGGCTTTAAAATGGATTTGGAGCATGGAGACGATTATCTCAGGATGGCAATATAAACAAACGAAACTTTTGGTAGATTTCTACTTATTTTATTAAATATTATCTCCACCAAACAGGACAAGCTTGCATCTGTTATAGTTTTGGAGAAAAATGTGTTCATTTCATGTATGCGCGAAATGCCTTAAAAATGGCTTTAAAATGGATTTGGAGCATGGAGACGATTATCTCGGGATTGCAAGATAACCAAACAAAACTTTTAGTGGATTTCTACTTATTTTATTAAATATCATCTCCACCAAACAGGACAAGCTTGCATCTGTTATAGTTTTGGAGAAAAATGTGTTCATTTCATGTATGCGCGAAATGCCTTAAAAATGGCTTTAAAATGGATTTGGAGCATGGAGACGATTATCTCGGGATTGCAAGATAACCAAACAAAACTTTTAGTGGATTTCTACTTATTTTATTAAATATCATCTCCACCAAACAGGACAAGCTTGCATCTGTTATAGTTTTGGAGAAAAATGTGTTCATTTCATGTATGCGCGAAATGCCTTAAAAATGGCTTTAAAATGGATTTGGAGCATGGAGACGATTATCTCGGGATTGCAAGATAACCAAACAAAACTTTTAGTGGATTTCTACTTATTTTATTAAATATCATCTCCACCAAACAGGACAAGCTTGCATCTGTTATAGTTTTGGAGAAAAATGTGTTCATTTCATGTATGCGCGAAATGCCTTAAAAATGGCTTTAAAATGGATTTGGAGCATGGAGACGATTATCTCGGGATTGCAAGATAACCAAACAAAACTTTTAGTGGATTTCTACTTATTTTATTAAATATCATCTCCACCAAAAAGGACAAGCTTGCATGTGTTATAGTTTTGGAGAAAAATGTGTTCATTTCATGTATGCGCAAAATGCCTTTGAAATGGCTTTAAAATGGATTTGGAGCATGGAGACGATTATCTCAGGATGGCAATATAAACAAACGAAACTTTTAGTAGATTTCTACTTATTTTATTAAATATTATCTCCACCAAACAGGACAAGCTTGCATCTGTTATAGTTTTGGAGAAAAATGTGTTCATTTCATGTATGCGCGAAATGCCTTAAAAATGGCTTTAAAATGGATTTGGAGCATGGAGACGATTATCTCGGGATTGCAAGATAACCAAACAAAACTTTTAGTGGATTTCTACTTATTTTATTAAATATCATCTCCACCAAACAGGACAAGCTTGCATCTGTTATAGTTTTGGAGAAAAATGTGTTCATTTCATGTATGCGCGAAATGCCTTAAAATGGCTTTAAAATGGATTTGGAGCATGGAGACGATTATCTCGGGATTGCAAGATAACCAAACAAAACTTTTAGTGGATTTCTACTTATTTTATTAAATATCATCTCCACCAAACAGGACAAGCTTGCATGTGTTATAGTTTTGGAGAAAAATGTGTTCATTTCATGTATGCGCAAAATGCCTTTGAAATGGCTTTAAAATGGATTTGGAGCATGGAGACGATTATCTCAGGATGGCAATATAAACAAACGAAACTTTTAGTAGATTTCTACTTATTTTATTAAATATTATCTCCACCAAACAGGACAAGCTTGCATCTGTTATAGTTTTGGAGAAAAATGTGTTCATTTCATGTATGCGCGAAATGCCTTAAAAATGGCTTTAAAATGGATTTGGAGCATGGAGACGATTATCTCGGGATTGCAAGATAACCAAACAAAACTTTTAGTGGATTTCTACTTATTTTATTAAATATCATCTCCACCAAACAGGACAAGCTTGCATCTGTTATAGTTTTGGAGAAAAATGTGTTCATTTCATGTATGCGCGAAATGCCTTAAAAATGGCTTTAAAATGGATTTGGAGCATGGAGACGATTATCTCGGGATTGCAAGATAACCAAACAAAACTTTTAGTGGATTTCTACTTATTTTATTAAATATCATCTCCACCAAACAGGACAAGCTTGCATGTGTTATAGTTTTGGAGAAAAATGTGTTCATTTCATGTATGCGCAAAATGCCTTTGAAATGGCTTTAAAATGGATTTGGAGCATGGAGACGATTATCTCAGGATGGCAATATAAACAAACGAAACTTTTAGTAGATTTCTACTTATTTTATTAAATATTATCTCCACCAAACAGGACAAGCTTGCATCTGTTATAGTTTTGGAGAAAAATGTGTTCATTTCATGTATGCGCGAAATGCCTTAAAAATGGCTTTAAAATGGATTTGGAGCATGGAGACGATTATCTCGGGATTGCAAGATAACCAAACAAAACTTTTAGTGGATTTCTACTTATTTTATTAAATATCATCTCCACCAAACAGGACAAGCTTGCATCTGTTATAGTTTTGGAGAAAAATGTGTTCATTTCATGTATGCGCGAAATGCCTTAAAAATGGCTTTAAAATGGATTTGGAGCATGGAGACGATTATCTCGGGATTGCAAGATAACCAAACAAAACTTTTAGTGGATTTCTACTTATTTTATTAAATATCATCTCCACCAAACAGGACAAGCTTGCATCTGTTATAGTTTTGGAGAAAAATGTGTTCATTTCATGTATGCGCGAAATGCCTTAAAAATGGCTTTAAAATGGATTTGGAGCATGGAGACGATTATCTCGGGATTGCAAGATAACCAAACAAAACTTTTAGTGGATTTCTACTTATTTTATTAAATATCATCTCCACCAAACAGGACAAGCTTGCATCTGTTATAGTTTTGGAGAAAAATGTGTTCATTTCATGTATGCGCGAAATGCCTTAAAAATGGATTTGGAGCATGGAGACGATTATCTCGGGATTGCAAGATAACCAAACAAAACTTTTAGTGGATTTCTACTTATTTTATTAAATATCATCTCCACCAAACAGGACAAGCTTGCATCTGTTATAGTTTTGGAGAAAAATGTGTTCATTTCATGTATGTGCGAAATGCCTTAAAAATGGCTTTAAAATGGATTTGGAGCATGGAGACGATTATCTCGGGATTGCAATATAACCAAACAAAACTTTTAGTGGATTTCTACTTATTTTATTAAATATCATCTCCACCAAACAGGACAAGCTTGCATCTGTTATAGTTTTGGAGAAAAATGTGTTCATTTCATGTATGCGCGAAATGCCTTAAAAATGGCTTTAAAATGGATTTGGAGCATGGAGACGATTATCTCGGGATTGCAAGATAACCAAACAAAACTTTTAGTAAATTTCTACTTATTTTATTAAATATCATCTCCACCAAACAGGACAAGCTTGCATCTGTTATAGTTTTGGAGAAAAATGTGTTCATTTCATGTATGCGCGAAATGCCTTAAAAATGGCTTTAAAATGGATTTGGAGCATGGAGACGATTATCTCGGGATTGCAAGATAACCAAACAAAACTTTTAGTGGATTTCTACTTATTTTATTATATATCATCTCCACCAAACAGGACAAGCTTGCATCTGTTATAGTTTTGGAGAAAAATGTGTTCATTTCATGTATGCGCGAAATGCCTTAAAAATGGCTTTAAAATGGATTTGGAGCATGGAGACGATTATCTCGGGATTGCAAGATAACCAAACAAAACTTTTAGTGGATTTCTACTTATTTTATTAAATATCATCTCCACCAAACAGGACAAGCTTGCATGTGTTATAGTTTTGGAGAAAAATGTGTTCATTTCATGTATGCGCAAAATGCCTTTGAAATGGCTTTAAAATGGATTTGAAGCATGGAGACGATTATCTCGGGATTGCAAGATAACCAAACAAAACTTTTAGTAGATTTCTACTTATTTTATTAAATATCATCTCCACCAAACAGGACAAGCTTGCATCTGTTATAGTTTTGGAGAAAAATGTGTTCATTTCATGTATGCGCGAAATGCCTTAAAAATGGCTTTAAAATGGATTTGGAGCATGGAGACGATTATCTCGGGATTGCAAGATAACCAAACAAAACTTTTAGTGGATTTCTACTTATTTTATTAAATATCATCTCCACCAAACAGGACAAGCTTGCATCTGTTATAGTTTTGGAGAAAAATGTGTTCATTTCATGTATGCGCGAAATGCCTTAAAAATGGCTTTAAAATGGATTTGGAGCATGGAGACGATTATCTCGGGATTGCAAGATAACCAAACAAAACTTTTAGTGGATTTCTACTTATTTTATTAAATATCATCTCCACCAAACAGGACAAGCTTGCATGTGTTATAGTTTTGGAGAAAAATGTGTTCATTTCATGTATGCGCAAAATGCCTTTGAAATGGCTTTAAAATGGATTTGGAGCATGGAGACGATTATCTCAGGATGGCAATATAAACAAACGAAACTTTTAGTAGATTTCTACTTATTTTATTAAATATTATCTCCACCAAACAGGACAAGCTTGCATCTGTTATAGTTTTGGAGAAAAATGTGTTCATTTCATGTATGCGCGAAATGCCTTAAAAATGGCTTTAAAATGGATTTGGAGCATGGAGACGATTATCTCGGGATTGCAAGATAACCAAACAAAACTTTTAGTGGATTTCTACTTATTTTATTAAATATCATCTCCACCAAACAGGACAAGCTTGCATCTGTTATAGTTTTGGAGAAAAATGTGTTCATTTCATGTATGCGCGAAATGCCTTAAAAATGGCTTTAAAATGGATTTGGAGCATGGAGACGATTATCTCGGGATTGCAAGATAACCAAACAAAACTTTTAGTGGATTTCTACTTATTTTATTAAATATCATCTCCACCAAACAGGACAAGCTTGCATGTGTTATAGTTTTGGAGAAAAATGTGTTCATTTCATGTATGCGCAAAATGCCTTTGAAATGGCTTTAAAATGGATTTGGAGCATGGAGACGATTATCTCAGGATGGCAATATAAACAAACGAAACTTTTAGTAGATTTCTACTTATTTTATTAAATATTATCTCCACCAAACAGGACAAGCTTGCATCTGTTATAGTTTTGGAGAAAAATGTGTTCATTTCATGTATGCGCGAAATGCCTTAAAAATGGCTTTAAAATGCATTTGGAGCATGGAGACGATTATCTCGGGATTGCAAGATAACCAAACAAAACTTTTAGTGGATTTCTACTTATTTTATTAAATATCATCTCCACCAAACAGGACAAGCTTGCATCTGTTATAGTTTTGGAGAAAAATGTGTTCATTTCATGTATGCGCGAAATGCCTTAAAAATGGCTTTAAAATGGATTTGGAGCATGGAGACGATTATCTCGGGATTGCAAGATAACCAAACAAAACTTTTAGTGGATTTCTACTTATTTTATTAAATATCATCTCCACCAAACAGGACAAGCTTGCATGTGTTATAGTTTTGGAGAAAAATGTGTTCATTTCATGTATGCGCAAAATGCCTTTGAAATGGCTTTAAAATGGATTTGGAGCATGGAGACGATTATCTCAGGATGGCAATATAAACAAACGAAACTTTTAGTAGATTTCTACTTATTTTATTAAATATTATCTCCACCAAACAGGACAAGCTTGCATCTGTTATAGTTTTGGAGAAAAATGTGTTCATTTCATGTATGCGCGAAATGCCTTAAAAATGGCTTTAAAATGGATTTGGAGCATGGAGACGATTATCTCGGGATTGCAAGATAACCAAACAAAACTTTTAGTGGATTTCTACTTATTTTATTAAATATCATCTCCACCAAACAGGACAAGCTTGCATCTGTTATAGTTTTGGAGAAAAATGTGTTCATTTCATGTATGCGCGAAATGCCTTAAAAATGGCTTTAAAATGGATTTGGAGCATGGAGACGATTATCTCGGGATTGCAAGATAACCAAACAAAACTTTTAGTGGATTTCTACTTATTTTATTAAATATCATCTCCACCAAACAGGACAAGCTTGCATCTGTTATAGTTTTGGAGAAAAATGTGTTCATTTCATGTATGCGCGAAATGCCTTAAAAATGGCTTTAAAATGGATTTGGAGCATGGAGACGATTATCTCGGGATTGCAAGATAACCAAACAAAACCTTTAGTGGATTTCTACTTATTTTATTAAATATCATCTCCACCAAACAGGACAAGCTTGCATCTGTTATAGTTTTGGAGAAAAATGTGTTCATTTCATGTATGCGCGAAATGCCTTAAAAATGGCTTTAAAATGGATTTGGAGCATGGAGACGATTATCTCGGGATTGCAAGATAACCAAACAAAACCTTTAGTGGATTTCTACTTATTTTATTAAATATCATCTCCACCAAACAGGACAAGCTTGCATCTGTTATAGTTTTGGAGAAAAATGTGTTCATTTCATGTATGTGCGAAATGCCTTAAAAATGGCTTTAAAATGGATTTGGAGCATGGAGACGATTATCTCGGGATTGCAATATAACCAAACAAAACTTTTAGTGGATTTCTACTTATTTTATTAAATATCATCTCCACCAAACAGGACAAGCTTGCATCTGTTATAGTTTTGGAGAAAAATGTGTTCATTTCATGTATGCGCGAAATGCCTTAAAAATGGCTTTAAAATGGATTTGGAGCATGGAGACGATTATCTCGGGATTGCAAGATAACCAAACAAAACTTTTAGTGGATTTCTACTTATTTTATTAAATATCATCTCCACCAAACAGGACAAGCTTGCATCTGTTATAGTTTTGGAGAAAAATGTGTTCATTTCATGTATGCGCGAAATGCCTTAAAAATGGCTTTAAAATGGATTTGGAGCATGGAGACGATTATCTCGGGATTGCAAGATAACCAAACAAAACTTTTAGTGGATTTCTACTTATTTTATTAAATATCATCTCCACCAAACAGGACAAGCTTGCATCTGTTATAGTTTTGGAGAAAAATGTGTTCATTTCATGTATGCGCGAAATGCCTTAAAAATGGCTTTAAAATAGATTTGGAGCATGGAGACGATTATCTCGGGATTGCAAGATAACCAAACAAAACTTTTAGTGGATTTCTACTTATTTTATTAAATATCATCTCCACCAAACAGGACAAGCTTGCATGTGTTATAGTTTTGGAGAAAAATGTGTTCATTTCATGTATGCGCAAAATGCCTTTGAAATGGCTTTAAAATGGATTTGGAGCATGGAGACGATTATCTCGGGATTGCAAGATAACCAAACAAAACTTTTAGTAGATTTCTACTTATTTTATTAAATATCATCTCCACCAAACAGGACAAGCTTGCATCTGTTATAGTTTTGGAGAAAAATGTGTTCATTTCATGTATGCGCGAAATGCCTTAAAAATGACTTTAAAATGGATTTGGAGCATGGAGACGATTATCTCGGGATTGCAAGATAACCAAACAAAACTTTTAGTGGATTTCTACTTATTTTATTAAATATCATCTCCACCAAACAGGACAAGCTTGCATCTGTTATAGTTTTGGAGAAAAATGTGTTCATTTCATGTATGCGCGAAATGCCTTAAAAATGGCTTTAAAATGGATTTGGAGCATGGAGACGATTATCTCGGGATTGCAAGATAACCAAACAAAACTTTTAGTGGATTTCTACTTATTTTATTAAATATCATCTCCACCAAACAGGACAAGCTTGCATCTGTTATAGTTTTGGAGAAAAATGTGTTCATTTCATGTATGCGCGAAATGCCTTAAAAATGGCTTTAAAATGGATTTGGAGCATGGAGACGATTATCTCGGGATTGCAAGATAACCAAACAAAACTTTTAGTGGATTTCTACTTATTTTATTAAATATCATCTCCACCAAACAGGACAAGCTTGCATGTGTTATAGTTTTGGAGAAAAATGTGTTCATTTCATGTATGCGCAAAATGCCTTTGAAATGGCTTTAAAATGGATTTGGAGCATGGAGACGATTATCTCAGGATGGCAATATAAACAAACGAAACTTTTAGTAGATTTCTACTTATTTTATTAAATATTATCTCCACCAAACAGGACAAGCTTGCATCTGTTATAGTTTTGGAGAAAAATGTGTTCATTTCATGTATGCGCGAAATGCCTTAAAAATGGCTTTAAAATGGATTTGGAGCATGGAGACGATTATCTCGGGATTGCAAGATAACCAAACAAAACTTTTAGTGGATTTCTACTTATTTTATTAAATATCATCTCCACCAAACAGGACAAGCTTGCATGTGTTATAGTTTTGGAGAAAAATGTGTTCATTTCATGTATGCGCAAAATGCCTTTGAAATGGCTTTAAAATAGATTTGGAGCATGGAGACGATTATCTCGGGATTGCAAGATAACCAAACAAAACTTTTAGTGGATTTCTACTTATTTTATTAAATATCATCTCCACCAAACAGGACAAGCTTGCATCTGTTATATAGTTTTGGAGAAAAATGTGTTCATTTCATGTATGCGCGAAATGCCTTAAAAATGGCTTTAAAATGGATTTGGAGCATGGAGACGATTATCTCGGGATTGCAAGATAACCAAACAAAACTTTTAGTGGATTTCTACTTATTTTATTAAATATCATCTCCACCAAACAGGACAAGCTTGCATGTGTTATAGTTTTGGAGAAAAATGTGTTCATTTCATGTATGCGCAAAATGCCTTTGAAATGGCTTTAAAATGGATTTGGAGCATGGAGACGATTATCTCAGGATGGCAATATAAACAAACGAAACTTTTAGTAGATTTTTACTTATTTTATTAAATATTATCTCCACCAAACAGGACAAGCTTGCATCTGTTATAGTTTTGGAGAAAAATGTGTTCATTTCATGTATGCGCGAAATGCCTTAAAAATGGCTTTAAAATGGATTTGGAGCATGGAGACGATTATCTCGGGATTGCAAGATAACCAAACAAAACTTTTAGTGGATTTCTACTTATTTTATTAAATATCATCTCCACCAAACAGGACAAGCTTGCATCTGTTATAGTTTTGGAGAAAAATGTGTTCATTTCATGTATGCGCGAAATGCCTTAAAAATGGCTTTAAAATGGATTTGGAGCATGGAGACGATTATCTCGGGATTGCAAGATAACCAAACAAAACTTTTAGTGGATTTCTACTTATTTTATTAAATATCATCTCCACCAAACAGGACAAGCTTGCATGTGTTATAGTTTTGGAGAAAAATGTGTTCATTTCATGTATGCGCAAAATGCCTTTGAAATGTCTTTAAAATGGATTTGGAGCATGGAGACGATTATCTCGGGATTGCAAGATAACCAAACAAAACTTTTAGTAGATTTCTACTTATTTTATTAAATATCATCTCCACCAAACAGGACAAGCTTGCATCTGTTATAGTTTTGGAGAAAAATGTGTTCATTTCATGTATGCGCGAAATGCCTTAAAAATGACTTTAAAATGGATTTGGAGCATGGAGACGATTATCTCGGGATTGCAAGATAACCAAACAAAACTTTTAGTAGATTTCTACTTATTTTATTAAATATCATCTCCACCAAACAGGACAAGCTTGCATCTGTTATAGTTTTGGAGAAAAATGTGTTCATTTCATGTATGCGCGAAATGCCTTAAAAATGACTTTAAAATGGATTTGGAGCATGGAGACGATTATCTCGGGATTGCAAGATAACCAAACAAAACTTTTAGTGGATTTCTACTTATTTTATTAAATATCATCTCCACCAAACAGGACAAGCTTGCATCTGTTATAGTTTTGGAGAAAAATGTGTTCATTTCATGTATGCGCGAAATGCCTTAAAAATGGCTTTAAAATGGATTTGGAGCATGGAGACGATTATCTCGGGATTGCAAGATAACCAAACAAAACTTTTAGTGGATTTCTACTTATTTTATTAAATATCATCTCCACCAAACAGGACAAGCTTGCATCTGTTATAGTTTTGGAGAAAAATGTGTTCATTTCATGTATGCGCGAAATGCCTTAAAAATGGCTTTAAAATGGATTTGGAGCATGGAGACGATTATCTCGGGATTGCAAGATAACCAAACAAAACTTTTAGTGGATTTCTACTTATTTTATTAAATATCATCTCCACCAAACAGGACAAGCTTGCATGTGTTATAGTTTTGGAGAAAAATGTGTTCATTTCATGTATGCGCAAAATGCCTTTGAAATGGCTTTAAAATGGATTTGGAGCATGGAGACGATTATCTCAGGATGGCAATATAAACAAACGAAACTTTTAGTAGATTTCTACTTATTTTATTAAATATTATCTCCACCAAACAGGACAAGCTTGCATCTGTTATAGTTTTGGAGAAAAATGTGTTCATTTCATGTATGCGCGAAATGCCTTAAAAATGGCTTTAAAATGGATTTGGAGCATGGAGACGATTATCTCGGGATTGCAAGATAACCAAACAAAACTTTTAGTGGATTTCTACTTATTTTATTAAATATCATCTCCACCAAACAGGACAAGCTTGCATGTGTTATAGTTTTGGAGAAAAATGTGTTCATTTCATGTATGCGCAAAATGCCTTTGAAATGGCTTTAAAATAGATTTGGAGCATGGAGACGATTATCTCGGGATTGCAAGATAACCAAACAAAACTTTTAGTGGATTTCTACTTATTTTATTAAATATCATCTCCACCAAACAGGACAAGCTTGCATCTGTTATATAGTTTTGGAGAAAAATGTGTTCATTTCATGTATGCGCGAAATGCCTTAAAAATGGCTTTAAAATGGATTTGGAGCATGGAGACGATTATCTCGGGATTGCAAGATAACCAAACAAAACTTTTAGTGGATTTCTACTTATTTTATTAAATATCATCTCCACCAAACAGGACAAGCTTGCATGTGTTATAGTTTTGGAGAAAAATGTGTTCATTTCATGTATGCGCAAAATGCCTTTGAAATGGCTTTAAAATGGATTTGGAGCATGGAGACGATTATCTCAGGATGGCAATATAAACAAACGAAACTTTTAGTAGATTTTTACTTATTTTATTAAATATTATCTCCACCAAACAGGACAAGCTTGCATCTGTTATAGTTTTGGAGAAAAATGTGTTCATTTCATGTATGCGCGAAATGCCTTAAAAATGGCTTTAAAATGGATTTGGAGCATGGAGACGATTATCTCGGGATTGCAAGATAACCAAACAAAACTTTTAGTGGATTTCTACTTATTTTATTAAATATCATCTCCACCAAACAGGACAAGCTTGCATCTGTTATAGTTTTGGAGAAAAATGTGTTCATTTCATGTATGCGCGAAATGCCTTAAAAATGGCTTTAAAATGGATTTGGAGCATGGAGACGATTATCTCGGGATTGCAAGATAACCAAACAAAACTTTTAGTGGATTTCTACTTATTTTATTAAATATCATCTCCACCAAACAGGACAAGCTTGCATGTGTTATAGTTTTGGAGAAAAATGTGTTCATTTCATGTATGCGCAAAATGCCTTTGAAATGTCTTTAAAATGGATTTGGAGCATGGAGACGATTATCTCGGGATTGCAAGATAACCAAACAAAACTTTTAGTAGATTTCTACTTATTTTATTAAATATCATCTCCACCAAACAGGACAAGCTTGCATCTGTTATAGTTTTGGAGAAAAATGTGTTCATTTCATGTATGCGCGAAATGCCTTAAAAATGACTTTAAAATGGATTTGGAGCATGGAGACGATTATCTAGGGATTGCAAGATAACCAAACAAAACTTTTAGTGGATTTCTACTTATTTTATTAAATATCATCTCCACCAAACAGGACAAGCTTGCATCTGTTATAGTTTTGGAGAAAAATGTGTTCATTTCATGTATGCGCGAAATGCCTTAAAAATGGCTTTAAAATGGATTTGGAGCATGGAGACGATTATCTCGGGATTGCAAGATAACCAAACAAAACTTTTAGTGGATTTCTACTTATTTTATTAAATATCATCTCCACCAAACAGGACAAGCTTGCATCTGTTATAGTTTTGGAGAAAAATGTGTTCATTTCATGTATGCGCGAAATGCCTTAAAAATGGCTTTAAAATGGATTTGGAGCATGGAGACGATTATCTCGGGATTGCAAGATAACCAAACAAAACTTTTTGTGGATTTCTACTTATTTTATTAAATATCATCTCCACCAAACAGGACAAGCTTGCATGTGTTATAGTTTTGGAGAAAAATGTGTTCATTTCATGTATGCGCAAAATGCCTTTGAAATGGCTTTAAAATGGATTTGGAGCATGGAGACGATTATCTCAGGATGGCAATATAAACAAACGAAACTTTTAGTAGATTTCTACTTATTTTATTAAATATTATCTCCACCAAACAGGACAAGCTTGCATCTGTTATAGTTTTGGAGAAAAATGTGTTCATTTCATGTATGCGCGAAATGCCTTAAAAATGGCTTTAAAATGGATTTGGAGCATGGAGACGATTATCTCGGGATTGCAAGATAACCAAACAAAACTTTTAGTGGATTTCCACTTATTTTATTAAATATCATCTCCACCAAACAGGACAAGCTTGCATGTGTTATAGTTTTGGAGAAAAATGTGTTCATTTCATGTATGCGCAAAATGCCTTTGAAATGGCTTTAAAATAGATTTGGAGCATGGAGACGATTATCTCAGGATTGAAAGATAACCATACAAAACTTTTAGTGGATTTCTACTTATTTTATTAAATATCATCTCCACCAAACAGGACAAGCTTGCATCTGTTATAGTTTTGGAGAAAAATGTGTTCATTTCATGTATGCGCGAAATGCCTTAAAAATGGCTTTAAAATGGATTTGGAGCATGGAGACGATTATCTCGGGATTGCAAGATAACCAAACCAAACTTTTAGTGGATTTCTACTTATTTTATTAAATATCATCTCCACCAAACAGGACAAGCTTGCATCTGTTATAGTTTTGGAGAAAAATGTGTTCATTTCATGTATGCGCGAAATGCCTTAAAAATGGCTTTAAAATGGATTTGGAGCATGGAGACGATTATCTCGGGATTGCAAGATAACCAAACAAAACTTTTAGTGGATTTCTACTTATTTTATTAAATATCATCTCCACCAAACAGGACAAGCTTGCATGTGTTATAGTTTTGGAGAAAAATGTGTTCATTTCATGTATGCGCAAAATGCCTTTGAAATGGCTTTAAAATAGATTTGGAGCATGGAGACGATTATCTCAGGATGGCAATATAAACAAACGAAACTTTTAGTAGATTTGTACTTATTTTATTAAATATTATCTCCACCAAACAGGACAAGCTTGCATCTGTTATAGTTTTGGAGAAAAATGTGTTCATTTCATGTATGCGCGAAATGCCTTAAAAATGGCTTTAAAATGGATTTGGAGCATGGAGACGATTATCTCGGGATTGCAAGATAACCAAACAAAACTTTTAGTGGATTTCTACTTATTTTATTAAATATCATCTCCACCAAACAGGACAAGCTTGCATCTGTTATAGTTTTGGAGAAAAATGTGTTCATTTCATGTATGCGCGAAATGCCTTAAAAATGGCTTTAAAATGGATTTGGAGCATGGAGACGATTATCTCGGGATTGCAAGATAACCAAACAAAACTTTTAGTGGATTTCTACTTATTTTATTAAATATCATCTCCACCAAACAGGACAAGCTTGCATCTGTTATAGTTTTGGAGAAAAATGTGTTCATTTCATGTATGCGCGAAATGCCTTAAAAATGGCTTTAAAATGGATTTGGAGCATGGAGACGATTATCTCGGGATTGCAAGATAACCAAACAAAACTTTTAGTGGATTTCTACTTATTTTATTAAATATCATCTCCACCAAACAGGACAAGCTTGCATCTGTTATAGTTTTGGAGAAAAATGTGTTCATTTCATGTATGCGCGAAATGCCTTAAAAATGGCTTTAAAATGGACTTGGAGCATGGAGACGATTATCTCGGGATTGCAAGATAACCAAACAAAACTTTTAGTGGATTTCTACTTATTTTATTAAATATCATCTCCACCAAACAGGACAAGCTTGCATCTGTTATAGTTTTGGAGAAAAATGTGTTCATTTCATGTATGCGCGAAATGCCTTAAAAATGGCTTTAAAATGGATTTGGAGCATGGAGACGATTATCTCGGGATTGCAAGATAACCAAACAAAACTTTTAGTGGATTTCTACTTATTTTATTAAATATCATCTCCACCAAACAGGACAAGCTTGCATGTGTTATAGTTTTGGAGAAAAATGTGTTCATTTCATGTATGCGCAAAATGCCTTTGAAATGGCTTTAAAATGGATTTGGAGCATGGAGACGATTATCTCGGGATTGCAAGATAACCAAACAAAACTTTTAGTGGATTTCTACTTATTTTATTAAATATCATCTCCACCAAACAGGACAAGCTTGCATCTGTTATAGTTTTGGAGAAAAATGTGTTCATTTCATGTATGCGCGAAATGCCTTAAAAATGGCTTTAAAATGGACTTGGAGCATGGAGACGATTATCTCGGGATTGCAAGATAACCAAACAAAACTTTTAGTGGATTTCTACTTATTTTATTAAATATCATCTCCACCAAACAGGACAAGCTTGCATCTGTTATAGTTTTGGAGAAAAATGTGTTCATTTCATGTATGCGCGAAATGCCTTAAAAATGGCTTTAAAATGGACTTGGAGCATGGAGACGATTATCTCGGGATTGCAAGATAACCAAACAAAACTTTTAGTGGATTTCTACTTATTTTATTAAATATCATCTCCACCAAACAGGACAAGCTTGCATCTGTTATAGTTTTGGAGAAAAATGTGTTCATTTCATGTATGCGCGAAATGCCTTAAAAATGGCTTTAAAATGGATTTGGAGCATGGAGACGATTATCTCGGGATTGCAAGATAACCAAACAAAACTTTTAGTGGATTTCTACTTATTTTATTAAATATCATCTCCACCAAACAGGACAAGCTTGCATGTGTTATAGTTTTGGAGAAAAATGTGTTCATTTCATGTATGCGCAAAATGCCTTTGAAATGGCTTTAAAATGGATTTGGAGCATGGAGACGATTATCTCGGGATTGCAAGATAACCAAACAAAACTTTTAGTGGATTTCTACTTATTTTATTAAATATCATCTCCACCAAACAGGACAAGCTTGCATCTGTTATAGTTTTGGAGAAAAATGTGTTCATTTCATGTATGCGCGAAATGCCTTAAAAATGGCTTTAAAATGGATTTGGAGCATGGAGACGATTATCTCGGGATTGCAAGATAACCAAACAAAACTTTTAGTGGATTTCTACTTATTTTATTAAATATCATCTCCACCAAACAGGACAAGCTTGCATCTGTTATAGTTTTGGAGAAAAATGTGTTCATTTCATGTATGCGCGAAATGCCTTAAAAATGGCTTTAAAATGGATTTGGAGCATGGAGACGATTATCTCGGGATTGCAAGATAACCAAACAAAACTTTTAGTGGATTTCTACTTATTTTATTAAATATCATCTCCACCAAACAGGACAAGCTTGCATCTGTTATAGTTTTGGAGAAAAATGTGTTCATTTCATGTATGCGCGAAATGCCTAAAAATGGCTTTAAAATGGATTTGGAGCATGGAGACGATTATCTCGGGATTGCAAGATAACCAAACAAAACATTTAGTGGATTTCTACTTATTTTATTAAATATCATCTCCACCAAACAGGACAAGCTTGCATGTGTTATAGTTTTGGAGAAAAATGTGTTCATTTCATGTATGCGCAAAATGCCTTTGAAATGGCTTTAAAATGGATTTGGAGCATGGAGACGATTATCTCGGGATTGCAAGATAACCAAACAAAACTTTTAGTGGATTTCTACTTATTTTATTAAATATCATCTCCACCAAACAGGACAAGCTTGCATGTGTTATAGTTTTGGAGAAAAATGTGTTCATTTCATGTATGCGCAAAATGCCTTTGAAATGGCTTTAAAATGGATTTGGAGCATGGAGACGATTATCTCGGGATTGCAAGATAACCAAACAAAACTTTTAGTGGATTTCTACTTATTTTATTAAATATCATCTCCACCAAACAGGACAAGCTTGCATCTGTTATAGTTTTGGAGAAAAATGTGTTAATTTCATGTATGCGCGA
Source organism: Anomaloglossus baeobatrachus (assembly GCF_048569485.1). Classification (NCBI taxonomy): domain Eukaryota; kingdom Metazoa; phylum Chordata; class Amphibia; order Anura; family Aromobatidae; genus Anomaloglossus; species Anomaloglossus baeobatrachus. The sequence continues at coordinate 204,689 of NW_027441988.1, read as the reverse complement.
AATGCCTTAAAAATGGCTTTAAAATGGATTTGGAGCATGGAGACGATTATCTCGGGATTGCAAGATAACCAAACAAAACTTTTAGTGGATTTCTACTTATTTTATTAAATATCATCTCCACCAAACAGGACAAGCTTGCATCTGTTATAGTTTTCGAGAAAAATGTGTTCATTTCATGTATGCGCGAAATGCCTTAAAAATGGCTTTAAAATGGATTTGGAGCATGGAGACGATTATCTCGGGATTGCAAGATAACCAAACAAAACGTTTAGTGGATTTCTACTTATTTTATTAAATATCATCTCCACCAAACAGGACAAGCTTGCATCTGTTATAGTTTTGGAGAAAAATGTGTTCATTTCATGTATGCGCGAAATGCCTTAAAAATGGCTTTAAAATGGATTTGGAGCATGGAGACGATTATCTCGGGATTGCAAGATAACCAAACAAAACTTTTAGTGGATTTCTACTTATTTTATTAAATATCATCTCCACCAAACAGGACAAGCTTGCATCTGTTATAGTTTTGGAGAAAAATGTGTTCATTTCATGTATGCGCGAAATGCCTTAAAAATGGCTTTAAAATGGATTTGGAGCATGGAGACGATTATCTCGGGATTGCAATATAACCAAACAAAACTTTTAGTGGATTTCTACTTATTTTATTAAATATCATCTCCACCAAACAGGACAAGCTTGCATCTGTTATAGTTTTGGAGAAAAATGTGTTCATTTCATGTATGCGCGAAATGCCTTAAAAATGGCTTTAAAATGGATTTGGAGCATGGAGACGATTATCTCGGGATTGCAAGATAACCAAACAAAACTTTTAGTGGATTTCTACTTATTTTATTAAATATCATCTCCACCAAACAGGACAAGCTTGCATCTGTTATAGTTTTGGAGAAAAATGTGTTCATTTCATGTATGCGCGAAATGCCTTAAAAATGGCTTTAAAATGGATTTGGAGCATGGAGACGATTATCTCGGGATTGCAAGATAACCAAACAAAACTTTTAGTGGATTTCTACTTATTTTATTAAATATCATCTCCACCAAACAGGACAAGCTTGCATCTGTTATAGTTTTGGAGAAAAATGTGTTCATTTCATGTATGCGCGAAATGCCTTAAAAATGGCTTTAAAATGGATTTGGAGCATGGAGACGATTATCTCGGGATTGCAAGATAACCAAACAAAACTTTTAGTGGATTTCTACTTATTTTATTAAATATCATCTCCACCAAACAGGACAAGCTTGCATCTGTTATAGTTTTGGAGAAAAATGTGTTCATTTCATGTATGCGCGAAATGCCTTAAAATGGCTTTAAAATGGATTTGGAGCATGGAGACGATTATCTCGGGATTGCAAGATAACTAAACAAAACTTTTAGTGGATTTCTACTTATTTTATTAAATATCATCTCCACCAAACAGGACAAGCTTGCATGTGTTATAGTTTTGGAGAAAAATGTGTTCATTTCATGTATGCGCAAAATGCCTTTGAAATGGCTTTAAAATGGATTTGGAGCATGGAGACGATTATCTCGGGATTGCAAGATAACCAAACAAAACTTTTAGTGGATTTCTACTTATTTTATTAAATATCATCTCCACCAAACAGGACAAGCTTGCATCTGTTATAGTTTTGGAGAAAAATGTGTTCATTTCATGTATGCGCGAAATGCCTTAAAAATGGCTTTAAAATGGATTTGGAGCATGGAGACGATTATCTCGGGATTGCAAGATAACCAAACAAAACGTTTAGTGGATTTCTACTTATTTTATTAAATATCATCTCCACCAAACAGGACAAGCTTGCATCTGTTATAGTTTTGGAGAAAAATGTGTTCATTTCATGTATGCGCGAAATGCCTTAAAAATGGCTTTAAAATGGATTTGGAGCATGGAGACGATTATCTCGGGATTGCAAGATAACCAAACAAAACTTTTAGTGGATTTCTACTTATTTTATTAAATATCATCTCCACCAAACAGGACAAGCTTGCATCTGTTATAGTTTTGGAGAAAAATGTGTTCATTTCATGTATGCGCGAAATGCCTTAAAAATGGCTTTAAAATGGATTTGGAGCATGGAGACGATTATCTCGGGATTGCAATATAACCAAACAAAACTTTTAGTGGATTTCTACTTATTTTATTAAATATCATCTCCACCAAACAGGACAAGCTTGCATCTGTTATAGTTTTGGAGAAAAATGTGTTCATTTCATGTATGCGCGAAATGCCTTAAAAATGGCTTTAAAATGGATTTGGAGCATGGAGACGATTATCTCGGGATTGCAAGATAACCAAACAAAACTTTTAGTGGATTTCTACTTATTTTATTAAATATCATCTCCACCAAACAGGACAAGCTTGCATCTGTTATAGTTTTGGAGAAAAATGTGTTCATTTCATGTATGCGCGAAATGCCTTAAAAATGGCTTTAAAATGGATTTGGAGCATGGAGACGATTATCTCGGGATTGCAAGATAACCAAACAAAACTTTTAGTGGATTTCTACTTATTTTATTAAATATCATCTCCACCAAACAGGACAAGCTTGCATCTGTTATAGTTTTGGAGAAAAATGTGTTCATTTCATGTATGCGCGAAATGCCTTAAAAATGGCTTTAAAATGGATTTGGAGCATGGAGACGATTATCTCGGGATTGCAAGATAACCAAACAAAACTTTTAGTGGATTTCTACTTATTTTATTAAATATCATCTCCACCAAACAGGACAAGCTTGCATCTGTTATAGTTTTGGAGAAAAATGTGTTCATTTCATGTATGCGCGAAATGCCTTAAAAATGGCTTTAAAATGGATTTGGAGCATGGAGACGATTATCTCGGGATTGCAAGATAACCAAACATAACTTTTCGTGGATTTCTACTTATTTTATTAAATATCATCTCCACCAAACAGGACAAGCTTGCATCTGTTATAGTTTTGGAGAAAAATGTGTTCATTTCATGTATGCGCGAAATGCCTTAAAAATGGCTTTAAAATGGATTTGGAGCATGGAGACGATTATCTCGGGATTGCAAGATAACCAAACAAAACTTTTAGTGGATTTCTACTTATTTTATTAAATATCATCTCCACCAAACAGGACAAGCTTGCATCTGTTATAGTTTTGGAGAAAAATGTGTTCATTTCATGTATGCGCGAAATGCCTTAAAAATGGCTTTAAAATGGATTTGGAGCATGGAGACGATTATCTCGGGATTGCAAGATAACCAAACAAAACTTTTAGTGGATTTCTACTTATTTTATTAAATATCATCTCCACCAAACAGGACAAGCTTGCATCTGTTATAGTTTTGGAGAAAAATGTGTTCATTTCATGTATGCGCGAAATGCCTTAAAAATGGCTTTAAAATGGATTTGGAGCATGGAGACGATTATCTCGGGATTGCAAGATAACCAAACAAAATTTTTAGTGGATTTCTACTTATTTTATTAAATATCATCTCCACCAAACAGGACAAGCTTGCATCTGTTATAGTTTTGGAGAAAAATGTGTTCATTTCATGTATGCGCGAAATGCCTTAAAAATGGCTTTAAAATGGATTTGGAGCATGGAGACGATTATCTCGGGATTGCAAGATAACCAAACAAAACTTTTAGTGGATTTCTACTTATTTTATTAAATATCATCTCCACCAAACAGGACAAGCTTGCATCTGTTATAGTTTTGGAGAAAAATGTGTTCATTTCATGTATGCGCGAAATGCCTTAAAAATGGCTTTAAAATGGATTTGGAGCATGGAGACGATTATCTCAGGATTGCAAGATAACCAAACAAAACTTTTAGTGGATTTCTACTTATTTTATTAAATATCATCTCCACCAAACAGGACAAGCTTGCATCTGTTATAGTTTTGGAGAAAAATGTGTTCATTTCATGTATGCGCGAAATGCCTTAAAAATGGCTTTAAAATGGATTTGGAGCATGGAGACGATTATCTCGGGATTGCAAGATAACCAAACAAAACTTTTAGTGGATTTCTACTTATTTTATTAAATATCATCTCCACCAAACAGGACAAGCTTGCATGTGTTATAGTTTTGGAGAAAAATGTGTTCATTTCATGTATGCGCAAAATGCCTTTGAAATGGCTTTAAAATGGATTTGGAGCATGGAGACGATTATCTCGGGATTGCAAGATAACCAAACAAAACTTTTAGTGGATTTCTACTTATTTTATTAAATATCATCTCCACCAAACAGGACAAGCTTGCATCTGTTATAGTTTTGGAGAAAAATGTGTTCATTTCATGTATGCGCGAAATGCCTTAAAAATGGCTTTAAAATGGATTTGGAGCATGGAGACGATTATCTCGGGATTGCAAGATAACCAAACAAAACTTGTGTCGTGTTGTTGTTCCGGGGAACGGTTGCCTGACTTCTGCCTGGAGCCACCACCCTGCTTCTTACTGCCTGTTGGGATGCTACGCCTCCCTCCCCCTGTGCACTGCTGTCCTCGCTCTGCATATCCTCCTGCCAGGTTGGGTCAGTTACTGGATCATCCACCACGTCGTCTTCCTCTTCCGCACCCTGCTCCTCCTCCTGACTTCCTGACAATTGTGTCTCATCATCGTCCACCCCTTGTTGAGACACGTTGCCAACTTCGTGAGAACGTGGCTGCTCAAATATTTGGCCATCTGTACATACGATCTCCTCATGACCCACTTCAACATGAGCTGGCGAGAGGCCAGAATGTGCGAATGGAAACGTGAACAGCTCTTCCGAGTGTCCAAGTGTGGGATCATTAATGTCCGAGGACGTGTACTCAGCCTTGTGGTAGGAAGGAGGATCAGGTTCTGAAATGTGCGGTGCAGTATCACGGCTACTGACACTTGACATGGTGGAAGACAGAGTGTTTGTGGTGGTGCCAATCTGACTGGAAGCATTATCCGCTATCCAACTAACAACCTGTTGACACTGGTCTTGGTTCAAGAGCGGTGTACTGCTGCGGTCCCCAAGAATTTGGGACAGGACGTGCGAGCGACTAGATGTGGCCCTTTGTTGTGGCAAAATTAGAGCTTGCCCACGACCTCGGCCTCTGCCTGCACCACCATCACGTCCACTTCCTTGTTCCTTGCCAACGCCCTTGCGCATTTTGCAATGCTGTGCTGACGTGTATTCACTAGACTTGGGCGTTATATCAAAGTTTGTGCAAATTGTGCACCTGTACGCTGCCACCGACAGGCACACACGTGCGGTTTTTAAATGCAAGCACAGACGCACTAAGAACCTAACAGGTTTTAGGAGCAAAAATTAATGACGAGAACTCTGACACTATCAGCCACTGCTGACTGACGTGTATTATACACTACACTTGTGCGTTATATAATAGTTTGGTAAAAACGCACACAAGTGCACCTGTACGCTGCCACCGACAGGCACACACGTGCGGTTTTTAAATGCAAGCACGGACGCACTAAGAACCTAACACAGGTTTTAGGAGCAAAAATTAATGACGAGAACTCTGACACTATCAGCCACTGCTGACTGACGTGTATTATACACTACACTTGTGCGTTATATAATAGTTTGGTAAAAACGCACACAAGTGCACCTGTACGCTGCCACCGACAGGCACACACGTGCGGTTTTTAAATGCAAGCACGGACGCACTAAGAACCTAACACAGGTTTTAGGAGCAAAAATTAATGACGAGAACTCTGACACTATCAGCCACTGCTGACTGACGTGTATTATACACTACACTTGTGCGTTATATAATAGTTTGGTAAAAACGCACACAAGTGCACCTGTACGCTGCCACCGACAGGCACACACGTGCGGTTTTTAAATGCAAGCACGGACTCACTAAGAACCTAACACAAGTTTTAGGAGCAAAAATTAATGACGAGAACTCTGACACTATCAGCCACTGCTGACTGACGTGTATTATACACTACACTTGTGCGTTATATAATAGTTTGGTAAAAACGCACACAAGTGCACCTGTACGCTGCCACCGACAGGCACACACGTGCGGTTTTTAAATGCAAGCACGGACGCACTAAGAACCTAACAGGTTTTAGGAGCGACAATTGCTGAGAAGTCTGACACTATCAGGACTGTTTTAGACTGTGTACACCAGCCCCAGATATGATGAAGGCTGGTATACGGTCACCACTAGGAATGGCTATATACCCTGCCTGCCTGCCTGCCTGCCTGTATACTGCTACAATAGTCCTGACAAGGACTCTTTTGATCACTAGCCTGTATTCCAACCTGGCTATACCCTGCCTGTATACAGCAACAATAGTCCTGAGAAGGACTCTGCTACTGTACTCCGACCTGGCTATACCCTGCCTGCCTGTATACAACTAGAATAGTCCTGAGAAGGACTTTTGGTCACACTGTTTGCAGCCCTGCTACGGAAATAGCTATAAAGGGCCGCAAACCTTTCCCTGAAGCAGCGACCCTCTCCCTGCACTGACTGTCTGGATAGCTGTGAGCAGAGCACAGCGCGCCCGCCGGTATAAAGGCTCGGTCACGCTGTGCAGGCCGGCCAATCACTGCAATTCCACAACTAACAGGGCTGTGGCATTGCAGTGGTCTGCCAGCCAATCCCTGCATGAGGGCTGGCTCTCAAAAGAGCGCCAACATGCAGGGATGAAGACCACGAGTACAGCACGAGTATCGCGAGATTACTCGGTCCCCGTCGAGTAGACCGAGTACAGTGATACTCGTGCGAGTACCGAGTAGTAACAAGCATGCTCGCTCATCACTATTTATTAGTAAAATGGCTTACACTCCCCTTTTTTCCACTTTTTTCTTCACTACTTTTATAAAGAAATTTTTCCTTTCTTTATTCTTAATGCAATTTTATATAGCAACACCACCATTTTTTGCCACGAACATAATTTTTCTTGTCCGTCATCCCGTTCACCCTTACAGGGTTGTGGACAGATGCACTTGTCACTACACTTCTAAGACTCAATACAGGGTCTGGAGCTCAATGCTCCCTTTTTGTTTTTTTTTTCTTCTTTTTTTTCTTTTTTTCATTTTGTCCTTCTTCTTCTTCTTTTTCTGATTTTTGTCTCAAAAAGCTGATGAAATTTGAAACACTATACCCCAGTGATTTTATAAATGTTTCTCAATATATCACTTGAGAACTTTTATGGCCGGTATTGTAACAGTTGACCATCCCGGCAGTATTTGAAATACAGCAGTCAGTCCTCTGACGTAGCTCCATATGTGTATATATAGAGGTTCTTCCTCCTTTGATTGCATACTGTTCTTTTTTTGCCCTGATGAAGGAGACAGTGATCTCTGAAACACATTGACCGGAAAAAAGAATAAAGAGATGAAATAATTAACATCAGTTTCCTTTGGTGACAGCGCGGCACGCACCCGATTTTCCTCCTATACGTTATTGCTCTTCTACTAGGGGCTGCGGCTGTCGCCATTTGTAACGTGCATTTAGGGGTTGTGACTGGCACAACCTTAATAGGTGAGTGCAACTACTATTAATTATTTGTTACCTTACCAGGTAAGACCCTAATTTGTGCGTCTGCTCCAGAGTTATTTCCCTGATTATTAATATCTGACAGGTAGTGATTGATCCTGCATTCTCACCTTCCTCTCTGTTGCACATTCTTATTGTTCCTATATGCTCTCTATTTCCATCAGACTTTTTTTGTCCTTCGGTGGGGCTCTAACATATGTGCACCATTTATTATTTATTTTTATGGATTCCTTTCTTTTTTCATGCTAGCGTTCATTATGCAGTAGTCATTCATGATATATCTTATATTTGTGAATCCATTAGGGCTCTATATGTCTGGTGCATCACATTGGGTCTTTTCAGTGCACAATAGGCACCTTTTTCTGTTATGCTCTGCTGCCACCTTATGGACATCCTATCAGTGATGCCAGAAAAAAATGGACATGTCTCCGTGCAGCAATCACGGACACGCGGGTACGCCGCACGGAGACACGTGCAGTGAAAAATCACTGATGTGTGAGCAGACCCATTCATTATAATGGATCTGCGTATCTCAGTGATTCTGTTATGTTTAAAAAAAAGCACAAACGTACCAGAATCACTGACGTGTGAAACAGGCCTTATAGTGTTTTGATTTATGTATGTATTATACAACTTCTGTGGATCTTGTATGAGTGACTTTTCTTCATTTTATTGGATTGTTTTAAAATATTGAAATAAAGTCACGCTTCCTATGCATCCTTTTGTATTCTGATTGGCTACTATAATACAGTTTTTAGGCACTGAGATCGATACCAGAGGCATGGTCTTCCGCTTACCAGAGGATAAGCTCAAAAGGCTAAGGGACATAATAGAAGGGTTTAGTGCTGTTAATAAGGTGGCATTAAGATAAATGAAATATATCTTCTCGGTCTTCTCGTTTTCTTGCTGAGTTGTGCCAATGGACAGAGTTTTTTCTAGACATTTGCTATTGGAAACTCAGGGAACCAAAGCTCCTGGATAGAGTTGAGCGCGGTTCGTGGTTCGTGGTTCTCCAGTTCTAGGCTCGAGTGATTTTGGGGCATGTTCTAGATCGAACTAGAACTCGAGCTTTTTGCAAAAGCTCGATAGTTCTAGAAACGTTCGAGAACGGTTCTAGCAGCCAAAAAACAGCTAAATCATAGCTTGGTTTCTGCTGTAATAGTGTAAGTCACTCTGTGAATCAAACTATTATCACATTTCAGTGTATAGTGTGCGTGAACAGCGCCTTCAGATCACTGCTGTTTCTATAATGGCGATCGCCATTTTTTTTTTTTTTTCTTGTCTTCCTTCCCTAAGTGCGCGCGTCTTGTGGGGCGGGCCAGCATGTCAGCCAATCACAGACACACACACAGCTAAGTTGACTTTGAGCCAGAGAAGCAACGGCATGTGTGATAGGATCTGCATGTCACATGTCCCTGCATTATAAAACCGGACATTTTCTTCACGGACGCCATTATCTGCCTTCTGCGTCTTTGGTGTCAGACATCACTGTCGCAGCTCCGTCCTCCTGAGTCCTATAGCCGATACAGCTGTATGCGCTGCATACACAGCGTTAGACAGCATAGGGAGAGCACTTTATAGCAGTCCTTTTAAGGGCTCAAACCGGCAGGGTCAGAGAGCCATAGGTGACAGGTCCTGCAAACAGCAACAGCATCTGTGTAGCCAAGGTCAGGGATTTCCTCCCTGCATTTCACCATTAGGAGGGAATAGAAAGGCAGGCTTCCATTCCTCTACCCAGAGCACCACAATCCTGCCACTGTACCCTCCTGTCCTCTGCACACTCCAACTCATTATAACTAAGCCATTATACTAGCAAACACTCAGTGTACCTAGTGGCATCCTATCTGTGGCTATTGGACTTTGCTATAGTCCCACTAGTGCAAAGACATTTGCAGAGCACGTCTGCCTGCATTGCACACTCCAACTTTTTTAAACTAAGCAATTTTACTAGCAAACACTCAGTGTACCTAGTGGCATCCTATACGTGGCTATTGGACTTTGCTATAGTCCCACTAGTGCCAAGACATTTGCAGAGCGCATCTGCCTGCGTTGCACACTCCAACTAATTTTAACTTAGCCATTATACTAGCAAACACTCAGTGTACCTAGTGGCATCCTATACGTGGCTATTGGACTTTGCTATAGTCCCACTAGTGCCAAGACATTTGCAGAGCGCATCTGCCTGCGTTGCACACTCCAACTAATTATAAGTAAGCCATTATACTAGCAAACACTCAGTGTACCTAGTGGCATCCTATCTGTGGCAATTGGACTTTGCTATAGTCCCACTAGTGCAAAGACATTTGCAGAGCACGTCTGCCTGCATTGCACACTCCAACTTTTTTAAACTAAGCAATTTTACTAGCAAACACTCAGTGTACCTAGTGGCATCCTATACGTGGCTATTGGACTTTGCTATAGTCCCACTAGTGCCAAGACATTTGCAGAGCGCATCTGCCTGCGTTGCACACTCCAACTAATTATAAGTAAGCCATTATACTAGCAAACACTCAGTGTACCTAGTGGCATCCTATCTGTGGCTATTGGACTTTGCTATAGTCCCACTAGTGCAAAGACATTTGCAGAGCACGTCTGCCTGCATTGCACACTCCAACTTTTTTAAACTAAGCAATTTTACTAGCAAACACTCAGTGTACCTAGTGGCATCCTATACGTGGCTATTGGACTTTGCTATAGTCCCACTAGTGCCAAGACATTTGCAGAGCACATCTGCCTGCGTTGCACACTCCAACTAATTATAAGTAAGCCATTATACTAGCAAACACTCAGTGTACCTAGTGGCATCCTATCTGTGGCTATTGGACTTTGCTATTGTCCCTCTAGTGCCAAGACATTTGCAGAGCGCATCTGCCTGCGTTGCACACTCCAACTAATTATAAGTAAGCCATTATACTAGCAAACACTCAGTGTACCTAGTGGCATCCTATACGTGGCTATTGGACCTTGCTATAGTCCCACTAGTGCCAAGACATTTGCAGAGCGCATCTGCCTGCGTTGCACACTCCAACTAATTATAAGTAAGCCATTATACTAGCAAACACTCAGTGTACCTAGTGGCATCCTATACGTGGCTATTGGACCTTGCTATAGTCCCACTAGTGCCAAGACATTTGCAGAGCGCATCTGCCTGCGTTGCACACTCCAACTAATTATAAGTAAGCCATTATACTAGCAAACACTCAGTGTACCTAGTGGCATCCTATCTGTGGCTATTGGACTTTGTTATAGTCCCACTAGTGCCAAGACATTTGCAGAGCGCATCTGCCTGCGTTGCACACTCCAACTAATTATAAGTAAGCCATTATACTAGCAAACACTCAGTGTACCTAGTGGCATCCTATACGTGGCTATTGGACCTTGCTATAGTCCCACTAGTGCCAAGACATTTGCAGAGCGCATCTGCCTGCGTTGCACACTCCAACTAATTATAAGTAAGCCATTATACTAGCAAACACTCAGTGTACCTAGTGGCATCCTATACGTGGCTATTGGACCTTGCTATAGTCCCACTAGTGCCAAGACATTTGCAGAGCGCATCTGCCTGCGTTGCACACTCCAACTAATTATAAGTAAGCCATTATACTAGCAAAAACTCAGTGTACCTAGTGGCATCCTATCTGTGGCTATTGGACTTTGCTATAGTCCCACTAGTGCAAAGACATTTGCAGAGCACGTCTGCCTGCATTGCACACTCCAACTTTTTTAAACTAAGCAATTTTACTAGCAAACACTCAGTGTACCTAGTGGCATCCTATACGTGGCTATTGGACTTTGCTATAGTCCCACTAGTGCCAAGACATTTGCAGAGCGCATCTGCCTGCGTTGCACACTCCAACTAATTTTAACTTAGCCATTATACTAGCAAACACTCAGTGTACCTAGTGGCATCCTATACGTGGCTATTGGACTTTGCTATAGTCCCACTAGTGCCAAGACATTTGCAGAGCGCATCTGCCTGCGTTGCACACTCCAACTAATTATAAGTAAGCCATTATACTAGCAAACACTCAGTGTACCTAGTGGCATCCTATACGTGGCTATTGGACCTTGCTATAGTCCCACTAGTGCCAAGACATTTGCAGAGCGCATCTGCCTGCGTTGCACACTCCAACTAATTATAAGTAAGCCATTATACTAGCAAACACTCAGTGTACCTAGTGGCATCCTATACGTGGCTATTGGACTTTGCTATAGTCCCACTAGTGCCAAGACATTTGCAGAGCGCATCTGCCTGCGTTGCACACTCCAACTAATTATAAGTAAGCCATTATACTAGCAAACACTCAGTGTACCTAGTGGCATCCTATACGTGGCTATTGGACCTTGCTATAGTCCCACTAGTGCCAAGACATTTGCAGAGCGCATCTGCCTGCGTTGCACACTCCAACTAATTATAAGTAAGCCATTATACTAGCAAACACTCAGTGTACCTAGTGGCATCCTATACGTGGCTATTGGACTTTGCTATAGTCCCACTAGTGCCAAGACATTTGCAGAGCGTATCTGCCTGCGTTGCACACTCCAACTAATTATAAGTAAGCCATTATACTAGCAAACACTCAGTGTACCTAGTGGCATCCTATACGTGGCTATTGGACTTTGCTATAGTCCCACTAGTGCCAAGACATTTGCAGAGCGCATCTGCCTGCGTTGCACACTCCAACTAATTTTAACTTAGCCATTATACTAGCAAACACTCAGTGTACCTAGTGGCATCCTATACGTGGCTATTGGACTTTGCTATAGTCCCACTAGTGCCAAGACATTTGCAGAGCGCATCTGCCTGCGTTGCACACTCCAACTAATTATAAGTAAGCCATTATACTAGCAAACACTCAGTGTACCTAGTGGCATCCTATACGTGGCTATTGGACTTTGCTATAGTCCCACTAGTGCCAAGACATTTGCAGAGCGCATCTGCCTGCGTTGCACACTCCAACTAATTTTAACTTAGCCATTATACTAGCAAACACTCAGTGTACCTAGTGGCATCCTATACGTGGCTATTGGACTTTGCTATAGTCCCACTAGTGCCAAGACATTTGCAGAGCGCATCTGCCTGCGTTGCACACTCCAACTCATTATAACTAAGTTGCATTGTCAGGGATATTTATTCTTTATTATTCTGCTGTTAATAAAGCTAGACCACCACTGCAATCTTCACCACCTCTCAATTTTTACTACCACATTTTCAGTCCACAATCTTGTCGCAATCAACATGAGTGGCAAAATGACAGATGCTGGTGGAAAGGGGAAGAGGCGTGGTGGAAAAGGCAAAAAAGGTTTTGTCTGTGGGGAAAGTGGCAAAGCTCCATTATCATCTGCTGAAGATAGACCATCTACCAGCAAAAGTAAGATGTCTACTACTTACCGTGGACAATCCGATGTGCTCCCTTTTTTACGGACACGAACAACAGGAAGAAAGGTAGATGATGGGCAAAAAAGGAAAATGCTTGAATGGATCTCAAGTGGTCCAACAAGTGCCCTCTCAGCCACTTCAAGTACCGCATCCAAAAAACACCAGTCCTCTGAGTTGTCATCCCAATCACACTTGATTTCTCCCAGCTCTGAAGTCTCCATCAGCCCTGCACAGTATGGTGGAACTGAGATGGCTGAGTCTGCAGAGCTGTTCAGTCACACTATAGCCTGGGAATCAGAGGTCTGCTCCCAAGCTACAGTGAGTACAGAACAGGAAATGGTCTGCAGTGATGCCCAGAACCTTTGTGACTCTGATTCAGGCCGTGAGGACCAAGTTTCTGAGCATAATGTTGACCCTTTGTCACAAACTGTAACACCTGTGGTTATAGACAATGAGGAACATACTGATGAAGATGAGACGCAGATACCCGATTGGGATGACAACTTAAATATTCGGTCAGGGCAAGAAGAGGCTCGGTCTGAGGGGGAGGGGAGTGCAAACACAACAATTGATGATGAAGTTCTAGATCCCACCTACTGTCAACCCCCAGTCAGGCACTCGAGGAGGTCAACAGAGGCGGTGGAGGAGGATGCAACCGACGACGAAGTTACCTTGCGCCTTCCTGGACAGAGTCGGAGCACTGGTAGCACGTCTACAACTGCATCCTCAGCCACCACTCTGCCTATGAGCATTATTCGGGGTGGATCAACAGGTCGCATGGCCTCTAAGCCTTGCCTAGCCTGGTCCTTTTTTGACATAGAAAAAGATCGCCCAAATCATGTGATATGTAAAATTTGTCATGATTCTCTTAGTAGAGGTCAAAACCTCAGCAGTTTGACAACTTCTTCCATGAATCGTCACATGAATAAATATCATAGGTCCCGGTGGGAAGCTCACTGTGCTGCAATGCTGCAAGAGCGAACCATCCACCGCCCGCCCCTTCCAGTGCATCCGCGCGCTCTTCATCTTCTAGGACTGTGGGGACAGCTGTCACACCTGTTTTTCCACGCCAAACTTCCACCACTGTAACCGCAACAGGCAGTTTGCTTGTAAGGTCGTCAGTTGGTTTGGAAGGGGAAACAAGTGAGTGTGTACAGCTCTCTCAGACATCGATAGCACCAACGTTGGATGAAGGCAACATCATGTCTCCGCCTGCACTTTCCTCACAAACCTGCATTTTTCCAGGGACACCCTACTCAACACCGTCTACACACAGCAGCCAGATCTCTGTCCCTCAGATGTGGTCAAATAAAAGGCCACTTCCTCCGACCCATGACAAAGCTAAGAGGTTGACTCTATCCCTCTGTAAGCTGTTGGCTACCGAAATGCTGCCTTTCCGCCTAGTGGACACACAGGATTTTAGAGACCTTATGTCTGTCGCTGTGCCCCAGTACCAGATGCCTAGTCGCCACTACTTCTCTAAGAAAGGTGTGCCCGCGCTACACCAGCATGTCGCACACAACATCACCGCTTCCTTGAGAAACTCTGTATGTGAACGGGTGCATTTCACCACCGATACTTGGACCAGTAAGCATGGACAGGGACGTTACATGTCGCTGACTGGGCACTGGGTAACTATGGTGATAGATGGTGAAGGGTCTGCTGCACAAGTCTTGCCGTCCCCACGACTTGTGTGTCAATCCTCTGTCTGCCCAAGTTCCGCCACAGCTTCTGCATCCTCCACCTCATCTGGGTCCTCCACCTCCGCCCCAAGCCTGCCTTGTCAGGCCACCAGCGTTCTCACTGCGCAGAAGGAATCACGCACGCCTCATTACTATGCTGGCAGCAGAGCGCAACGGCATCAGGCGGTCTTTAGCTTGACATGTCTTGGGAATAAGAGTCACACAGCTGAGGAGTTGTGGTCAGCTCTGCGGTCCGAGTTTAATAAATGGTTGTCTCCACTCAACCTGCAGCCTGGTAAGGCCGTGTGCGACAATGCTGCAAACCTGGGTGCGGTACTTCGCCTGGGCATTGTGACACACGTACCTTGTATGGCTCACGTGTTGAACCTTGTCGTCCAGCAATTTTTAACACACTATCCCGGCCTAGATGGCCTTCTGAACAGGGCACGAAAACTGTCAGCTCACTTCCGCCGTTCAAGCGCCGCAGCAGAGCGACTTGCATCGCTCCAGAAGTCTTTCGGCCTGCCGGTTCATCGCCTGAAATGCGATGTGGCGACACGCTGGAATTCAACTCTCCACATGTTACAGCGACTGTGGCAGCACCGCAGAGCCCTGGTGCAATACGTCATGACGTATAGCCTGGGCCAACGAGATGCAGAGGTGGGGCAGATCACCCTGATGGAGTGGTCTCAGATCAAGGACCTATGCACCCTTCTGCACAGTTTCGACATGGCGACGAATATGTTTAGCTCTGACAATGCCATTATCAGCATGACGATTCCAGTCATTTACATGCTGGAGCACACGCTAAACACTATTCGGAGTCATGGGGTGGGACAACATGAAGGGGAGGAACTACAGGAGGATTCATATGCGCAAGGGACAACAACATCACCAAGGTCCAGACGTTCATCATCACCAACGCAGCAGGCATGGGACCATGGGGAACAGGGATCGACAAGGGCGCATAGTAGCAGGCGAAATGTTGAGCAAGGTGCAGGAGAACATGAAGAAATGGAGGACGAACTGTCCATGGACATGGAAGACTCAGCGGATGAGGGAGACCCTGGTCAAATTTCAGTTGAAAGAGGTTGGGGGGAGATGTCAGAGGAAGAAAGAACGGGTAGCACCTCTATGCCACAAACACAGCGTGGACTTGGTCCGCATGGCTGCGCAAGACACATGAGTGCCTTTTTGTTGCACTACCTCCAACATGACAGTCGTATTGTCAAAATTAGAAGTGATGATGACTACTGGATTGCCACACTATTAGATCCCCGGTACAAGTCCAAATTTTGTGACATAATTCCAGCCATAGAAAGGGACGCACGTATGCAGGAGTATCAGCAGAAGCTGTTACTCGATCTTAGCTCGGCTTTTCCACCAAACAACCGTGCAGGTGCAGGGAGGGAATCTCCCAGTTGTAACTTGACAAACATGGGACGGTCTCGTCATCTTCAACAGTCTACCCGTACCAGTAGGACCGTATCTGGTGCCGGTAACAGCAATTTTATGGAATCTTTTCATAATTTTTTTAGACCCTCTTTTGCAAGGCCACCAGAGACAACAAGTCTGACACATACTCAACAGCTGGAGAGGATGATACAGGAGTATCTCCAAATGAACATCGATGCCATGACTGTGCAACTGGAGCCTTGCTCCTTTTGGGCTTCAAACCTAGAAAAATGGCCAGAGCTCTCCAGTTACGCCTTGGAGATTTTGTCGTGTCCAGCTGCCAGCGTTGTCTCTGAACGTGTATTCAGTGCTGCTGGGTGTGTGCTGACAGATAAGCGCACGCGTCTGTCCAGTGACAATGTGGACAGACTGACGTTCATCAAAATGAACAAGTCATGGATCCAGAAGGAATTTACTACCCCTGTGTCATCCTGGGGAGAGTAAATGCTTGTTGATTTGGAATGTGCTTGATGCAAATCAAAACATCCTGTTTGCAACTAGGGCCCAAGTGCTGCCACTGATGGGGTGGGTGTCTGTGTGGCCCAATTTTTGGAAAAAAGGGAGACTCCGCTTGGAGTAACCCTTGCTTGCTGTGTTTTTAAAAGAAGCCAAGATGAACAGAGCTGGGATCAGGAAAGACTTTGCTACCTACCCCGGTGTCATCCTGGGGACGGTTAAGAATAGCGTATTTTTGAATGTGCTTGATGCAAATGTAGCTGTGAAGTGTACAACTGGGGCACAACTGCTGCCACTGAAGGGGTGGGTGTGTGTGGGGCCCAATTTTTGGAAAAAAGGGAGACTCCGCTTGGAGTAACCCTTGCTTGCTGTGTTTTTAAAAGAAGCCAAGATGAACAGAGCTGGGATCAGGAAAGACTTTGCTACCTACCCTGGTGTCATCCTGGGGACGGTTAATTATGGTGTATTTTTGAATGTGCTTGATGCAAATCAAAACATCCTGTTTGCAACTAGGGCCCAAGTGCTGCCACTGATGGGGTGGGTGTCTGTGTGGCCCAATTTTTGGAAAAAAGGGAGACTCCGCTTGGAGTAACCCTTGCTTGCTGTGTTTTTAAAAGAAGCAAAGATGAACAGAGCTGGGATCAGGAAAGACTTTGCTACCTACCCCGGTGTCATCCTGGGGACGGTTAAGAATAGCGTATTTTTGAATGTGCTTGATGCAAATGTAGCTGTGAAGTGTACAACTGGGGCACAACTGCTGCCACTGAAGGGGTGGGTGTGTGTGGGGCCCAATTTTTGGAAAAAAGGGAGACTCCGCTTGGAGTAACCCTTCCTTGCTGTGTTTTTAAAAGAAGCCAAGATGAACAGAGCTGGGATCAGGAAAGACTTTGCTACCTACCCCGGTGTCATCCTGGGGACGGTTAATTATGGCGTATTTTTGAATGTGCTTGATGCAAATCAAAACATCCTGTTTGCAACTAGGGCCCAAGTGCTGCCACTGATGGGGTGGGTGTCTGTGTGGCCCAATTTTTGGAAAAAAGGTAGACTCCGCTTGGAGTAACCCTTGCTTGCTGTGTTTTTAAAAGAAGCCAAGATGAACAGAGCTGGGATCAGGAAAGACTTTGCTACCTACCCCGGTGTCATCCTGGGGACGGTTAATTATGGCGTATTTTTGAATGTGCTTGATGCAAATCAAAACATCCTGTTTGAAACTAGGGCCCAAGTGCTGCCACTGATGGGGTGGGTGTCTGTGTGGCCCAATTTTTGGAAAAAAGGGAGACTCCGCTTGGAGTAACCCTTGCTTGCTGTGTTTTTAAAAGAAGCCAAGATGAACAGAGCTGGGATCAGGAAAGACTTTGCTACCTACCCCGGTGTCATCCTGGGGACGGTTAAGAATAGCGTATTTTTGAATGTGCTTGATGCAAATGTAGCTGTGAAGTGTACAACTGGGGCACAACTGCTGCCACTGAAGGGGTGGGTGTGTGTGGGGCCCAATTTTTGGAAAAAAGGGAGACTCCGCTTGGAGTAACCCTTGCTTGCTGTGTTTTTAAAAGAAGCCAAGATGAACAGAGCTGGGATCAGGAAAGACTTTGCTACCTACCCCGGTGTCATCCTGGGGACGGTTAATTATGGCGTATTTTTGAATGTGCTTGATGCAAATCAAAACATCCTGTTTGCAACTAGGGCCCAAGTGCTGCCACTGATGGGGTGGGTGTCTGTGTGGCCCAATTTTTGGAAAAAAGGGAGACTCCGCTTGGAGTAACCCTTGCTTGCTGTGTTTTTAAAAGAAGCCAAGATGAACAGAGCTGGGATCAGGAAAGACTTTGCTACCTACCCCGGTGTCATCCTGGGGACGGTTAATTATGGCGTATTTTTGAATGTGCTTGATGCAAATCAAAACATCCTGTTTGCAACTAGGGCCCAAGTGCTGCCACTGATGGGGTGGGTGTCTGTGTGGCCCAATTTTTGGAAAAAAAGGAGACTCCGCTTGGAGTAACCCTTGCTTGCTGTGTTTTTAAAAGAAGCCAAGATGAACAGAGCTGGGATCAGGAAAGACTTAGCTACCTACCCCGGTGTCATCCTGGGGACGGTTAATTATGGCGTATTTTTGAATGTGCTTGATGCAAATCAAAACATCCTGTTTGCAACTAGGGCCCAAGTGCTGCCACTGATGGGGTGGGTGTCTGTGGGGCCCAATTTTTGGAAAAAAGGGAGACTCCGCTTGGAGTAACCCTTGCTTGCTGTGTTTTTAAAAGAAGCCAAGATGAACAAGTCATGGGTCAGCAAAGACTTTATCTACCTACCCCGGTGTGATCCTGGGGACGGATAAGAATGGCGTATTTTTGAATGTGCTTGATGCAAATCAAAACATCCTGTTTGCAACTAGGGCCCAAGTCCTGCCACTGATGGGGTGGGTGTCTGTGTGGCCCAATTTTTGGAAAAAAGGGAGACTCCGCTTGGAGTAACCCTTGTTTGCTGTGTTTTTAAAAGAAGCCAAGATGAACAGAGCTGGGATCAGGAAAGACTTTGCTACCTACCCCGGTGTCATCCTGGGGACGGTTAATTATGGCGTATTTTTGAATTTGCTTGATGCAAATCAAAACATCCTGTTTGCAACTAGGGCCCAAGTGCTGCCACTGATGGGGTGGGTGTCTGTGTGGCCCAATTTTTGGAAAAAAGGGAGACTCCGCTTGGAGTAACCCTTGCTTGCTGTGTTTTTAAAAGAAGCCAAGATGAACAGAGCTGGGATCAGGAAAGACTTTGCTACCTACCCCGGTGTCATCCTGGGGACGGTTAAGAATAGCGTATTTTTGAATGTGCTTGATGCAAATGTAGCTGTGAAGTGTACAACTGGGGCACAACTGCTGCCACTGAAGGGGTGGGTGTGTGTGGGGCCCAATTTTTGGAAAAAAGGGAGACTCCGCTTGGAGTCACCTTGCGGTGTTTTACATGATTTTAGAATGGCGTGCCATGCCTATATCTGTGTGTCCTCTTTTTCCTTGTCCAGCTGTTTTGTTTTCGCATGAGTATATGTCCTTGTCACTTTCCCATGTGTTTGTGTTGTGTTGTGAGTTGTTTGTCACCTTTTGGACACCTTTGAGGGTGTTTTCTAGGTGTTTTACTGTGTTTGTGATTGCCTGCCATTGTTTCCTATTGGCTCGAGTTCGGTTCGTCGAACGTTCGACGAGCCGAACTCGAACGGGAGCTCCGTTCGGCGAACCGACCTCGAGCCGAACCGGGACCGGTTCGCTCATCTCTACTCCTGGACATAGCATTCGAATTACCAGGTCCCTGAAGGCTGAAATGCGTAGTGGCCGGAAATCATGAACAATTACAATGGGCGTATGTGCTGTAGATCCTGCGTCAGTTGTAGCTTGGAACTTTGTCTTTTCACGGATTTGCCCGTCTCTCATGGTGTTGGGCTATTTTCGGATCAAAATGGTGTGTCCCTCCTTGGCCCGTATCATGGGTTATTTCAGGGGCAAATTTAACTCTCTTAGCACTTTTCTCCTTAATTGTGGCCGTTGAATTGTGGGGTCAAGGTCTATCCAACCAGCATATTTGTTGTTTTTCAGACAATTTAGGGCTCGTGCATAGTAATAATAACACAGGTTTCCAAGGGTAAAAATTTTTGAAAGATGTGATTTTTTTCATACTTTCGATCATTGGACTCAGTAAAAATATTGAAAAAATATCATCACGTACAGTTTTTTCACAAACACTGATTCTATAGGTGTTAGGGCCAGGTGGACGGGCAGACCCAGGAGGTGGATCTACTGGGCCGAACACCTTAATGAAGGCAAGGGGTCCGGTAGCCGGAGCACTACGGGTAGCAGGACAGTCCGTGCAAAAGAGTGGAATGGAGAAGTCCCTGGGACCACGGAGTCACTGATGGTAGTCCGGGTGACGGAGCTCAGGTTCGGAGGCCGAGATGTCAGGCAGAGTCCGGAACCGATGGAGCGAGAGGACGGGTCACCACAGGGATCAGAGATGGTACGGACTGACGGGATGGCAGATAGTCAGCGTTCGGGGTTCGGGAATCGGCAGGACCGGATGGCGAGGCAGGAGCGGCTCTAGAAGAGAGATAGGTAAGTATATCACAGAGACACAAGGAGACCTGACTCCTAGCTTAGGAAACACGAAGAACAGGCCCCGCCCACTTGGACATTAAACCCCTTTATACCCTGTACCTGTGTGTTCAATTTCCTGTCAGTGGATGCTGGCCCTTTAAGAGAGGGTCAATGACCGCGCGCGCGCCCTAATGCGCATGCGCGAGGCCCGGGTGCCAGAAGCCAGGGCACGGAGCGGTGTATAGGAAGCAGGGGAGCCGGCCTGGAGCAGGGCTGCCGACGGGCGCCGGGAGCGGGGACCGGGCCGCCTGGGGACCGCAGGTGGTGGAGGCTGGAGACCGTGGAGCGGGGGATGTCTGCCAGAGGAGCCGGGGAGCGAAGCAGGGAAGCCGGGGAGCGTGGCAGGTGAGCCGGGGGGCAGAGCAGGGGACCCGGAGAGCGTGACAATAGGTTTCCAAAAGGTTAGAATTCTGAAAAGATTCCCTCCATACTTTTCTGAAGATGGTGCTCTAGTGTATTCAAGCGATGTTCCTGTGCTGATGGAAAATGTAACATTAAGTACAATGTGAGCGAGTGGAGACACGTCATTGTTTCATCCAAAAAGTCTGAAAGCTGTGCTACTGTTCAATGGCAGTAAGTATTCTTCAGTGTGTGTAGGGCATGTGTCGCGGGCAGAGGGGCCACGCACGCTACGCTCGGGTTCGGGGACTTCTGCTGCTGCTGCTGCTCGGTGGCTCGAGCGGAGGGCCAGATCCGGGGACTCGAGCAGCGCTCCTCGCCCACGAGTGAAAAGGGGGTGGTTTGTTTGGGGAGATAGTTAGTGACGTCACCCACAGGTCGTGGTGATAATGGGCACCACCACTGCTGGTGACGGGGATCCCGGGAGCGATGGCAGGGAGCAGCTAGGATGTTGGTTCCCCCTCCGTGGGTAGGGGTTGGTGATCCCGGGGCCCGGTGGCGGTACGGGGAGGCTGGATGGCTGGGGTGTACGTACCGAGGGAGCTCGTTTGCCCGCAGGCGCTGGCCCTTGGATCTCTAGCCTATGGCGGTGGCTTTTTATCCTCACGGTGTGGACGGTTGCCTTCTGTCGGGTCTTGGGTGTTAGGGAACCCCTGGGATTCCGGTCACTCTCGGATTTGACCATTGTCGGCGGCTCCTAGCCTGGTCAGGGTCCAATGGCCCTGCCTTTGTGCTTGGTACAGATCCGCTCACCGGTTCAGTTCCCCTCGGGTCACCGCCCGTCCCCGGTCCTACGGTTCAGCTGACTTGTACCACCTCCTGCAGACGGCCACCACCGTCTGCCGACCTTGCTGACAGTGCCTGGGCTCCTACCCAGACACTAACAGTTTCTGTCCTCTCACTTTCCACTACAAAACTAAACTAACTGCTTTTTCCCGCCTCCAGGCCTGTGAACTCCTCGGTGGGTGGGGCCAACCGCCTGGCTCCGCCCCACCTGGTGTGGACATCATACCCTGGAGGAGGCAACAAGGATTTTGTGTGACTGATGTAGACTATCCAGGGGAGGGGGTGTGTGTGATTTTGTGTTTGTGACTACCTGGCTAGTCCAGGGCGTCACACATGCTATGCACTTGGAAGAAAGCTGTGAGAATTTAGACTTTATTCTCAAGAAACTTAACTACAAGGAGCATGGATGGTCAATATGTGGTGGTCTAAAAATGTTCTCATTGCTTCTTGGGCAGCAAGGAGGATATATTAAATACCCATGCTGTTCTGCCTCATGGCAGCCTGCTAATAGTCATTCATTGAAATTTCTGTTACAACCCCTAGAGGTCATTGTTATTCTTTTGAATTGCTGAGTTTCCCTTTAAGCTAAATGTATTCTGGGTAAGGAATGCCTCCCTGAGCTGAGAAGAAGCCTGCAGCCATTTTCTCTTTGGATTTGTCAGGAAAGGACATGCCGACTTACCTCTCTGTACATTCACCCCTGCCTAGTGTAATCCGGTGAGCAAAGCAAATTACATGTGTTAGTGATAGAATCCTAGATGGAAGAGTGTAGTAAATGCATTGTACATTGTACTTCTACACCTTTAGTGTCATCCCTGTCTTGTTTGTCTAGATAAGATTTCTATGTATTGCAGATGCAGTGACCTTTCACCTACATTCTCGTAAGAACTGCATCTCATGTACTGTTATGCTATGTTAACTCTGTATTAACACTGTACTGACTGTAATCATTTTCTTGTTATAGTTTTTACCCGTATAAAACAGTATCTTGGATATACCGTATTCTGTCTTCAACTGCATCTTGGATATTCCTATATTCACTGTATATTCCATGTATACTGCAATCAAGTTCACGTTACCAGCTAATAAATCAAGGCTATTGAACTCCACAGTCTGTTTATTTGAAATGTGAACTAGGGTTTAGCTGTATGCTAGAGATTCACAGCATTACGTAAAAGAAGGCAGAACACATGCTTTTTGTGTGAATTGGAAAGCCAGGTTAGGACTCTTCACTGGAGCAAAAAAAATTGGCCAACAAGAACATCTTTGTAACCGGGACTCAAGAACATTGTTGCATAAAGCTTAGTTGATCCCACCTAAAGTTCTCTTGCCACCACTCCACTGTAAGCTTGGACTGATGAAGCTGTTTGTGAAAGCGCTACTGAAAGAAGGAGAGATGTTTAAGTACCTGTGTACCAAGTTTCAGGGACTGTCAGAATCAAGTCTGAAGGAAGGTGTGATGCCCTGGCAAAACCAGGTAGTTACAGATAGGCCCCCGCACAACACCTTTCCTCACTTAGGAAACACACAGCCGACCTGAAACCCTAGTCACCTAGGACCCTGAAGCCAGGACCGAAACCAGCGGCCTAGCTAATTAAATGATTGAGGGCAGGATTATAGGTCCTATCCCACCTAAAGTCCCTCAAAGAAGACAACAGCCCACTGATAGGGATAAGGCCACCGCCAGGGCCCTTAGATCCCACGGGCCAGCGCCTGCGGGCACGGCTCCTTAGGCCATATCCAGCCGGGAGCGGACTCCTGAGTTCCAGACCAGGCAGTCCACCATACACAAAAACAAGTGCAGAGTAAAGTACAGCGACCACCAGCCTGGGTGGGGGACCTGAATGCAACCGGCCGGGGCGGCAGGCCACCAGCACCTTTGGTTTACCGAAAGACTCGTGTGATTCATTTACTGTGAGTAACCAAACATCCCCCTGCTTGCTCAGGCGCGCCGGCCCTTGCCATCACCATACCCTGCACAAAGACACTGGGCCCCGGGGCAATCATCCCTACACACGGAGGGGTTAACATCCAGCTGCCACTACATCTCTCCCGGGTATCCCATAACGGCAGCGGTGGTGTCCCACCTCACCACACACCGTTGGTGGCGTCACAAACTTAATACGGCCTAGCCCATACATCTACATTCCTCCTTTTATTCGACATGTCCGCGAGACCCCCGGGTCGAGCCACTCTCTTAGAAGGTCTGGATCCGACCAACGGCGGCTGCTGGCACAGGGGCAGCACAAAAGCATTTATGTGGGTTCGGATATTCAGAAACCCATGAATGAAGGATGACGTGTTTTAAACAATAATGAAAACTGTTGAAAAAAGGGCTTGGGACTCTTTGAAAGAAGCAATAAATACGTTTCTAGGTAACAACAAAGAATCAAAATTTAAGTCCATCGTGGAGAACATGCTGAAACGTTTCAAAGCCTTGGGTTGTCTAATGAATTTGAAGTTACATTTTTTACATTCCTATTTGGACTACTTGTCTGAAAACCTTGGTGCTGGTGGGAAGAACAAGAAGGTTTTCATCGGAATATCAAGGAGATGGAACGACGATACCAAAGTAAATGAAACGTGAACATGATTGCCGGATGCTTCACAGAGAAGATCCACAGGCCTTCTATAAGAGAAAAGGGGGATCTAGAGAAAAGGAAAAAGTGCAAGAATAAATTTCTAATAAAGTTGCAGAATGACTGTACAATAAATAAATGTATTTTATATATAAAATTGTGAATATTTTTGGTTACAATAAGTATTTTTCTTGTTCATGTCACTTGTATGTAACTTCACACATGGATTGTACAAAATCAATATTTGATGGTTAAAAAAAAATATTTTTTTTTTTTTTTTAAATCAGGACATTAGAAAACATAATAATCAGTCACTGGATTTGAAGTTTCATAAACCAAAATTTTACATAGCTGTGTAATTTGTCGGGCACCCACCGACAATAGAATAGCGCCAGATTTAGGAAGCTGGCTGAGGTCTGCAAAGTCTGTAGCCAGGTGACAAAATTGTCCAACCTGGGTTTCTTCCTTAAGTAGTCTCTGGTATGATGATATGGTATAATCCTGGCAGCCGGAGTCGAAATCCCTAGATTGCGGTTATGATCTCCAATCGGAATTGGAGCCCCTAGATTGAAGCCATGTAGCCAAGTGATCCTCTAGTTGAAGCCAAAGTCCCTAGACCGAGTCCACAAGGCATCCTGGTTCTGATCCCCTAGCCAGCTCCTAAGAGCTTAGACTAGATCATGCAACATCCATCAACAACCTGGTGACTCCAAGAAGTCCCCTTTTATAGCCATAACCTTCCCTTAGGATATACTGTGCCCTTATCAGATTGGTTGTACAAGGTTGCTTCTCTTATTGGATGAATTTCAAGCTGCATGGATAATGTTCATTTAAATGATGTGGATAGAAAGACTGAAGATATCTACATGTAGTCTGAAATCCATCATGAATCAATACTATTTTACACAGTCATAAGCAGCCCATGGGCATTCACCTGCATTCAAACCAATAACAGCTCATAGACCAGACAATCCATCTACCACTGGACCAAAGACAGGAAGTTAAATCCACTGCCTGCGGTAACCAACTTAATCCTATAGGCTACTCACACAACAAACCCAACAGAAAGGAAAAAAACATGGCTTCGATTATCCATCCAATGAAAACGCATAACCATTGTGAGCCATTGGACAATGCAATTGGACACTTGGTGACATGGTGCACGGCCCAATGAATCAAGTCTTTACTTCATATTCACGGTTTAAGCCCTTGGGTTCTAATGTGCCCAGAGTACATATCCAGAAAGATTCTCTTTCTTTGAGCTAAACACAAGTCAACAATACATTGTAAGCAGATTCTATTACCAGTCCCACACCATTTTGTGACGCATAATCACACAGTGATCCAATTAAGATTCCAAGTCATCGAACATGTCCAAGCCATACGCAGAGGAGGCAATAGAATTAGGAAGCTCAAAGAAAGGGAATCTTTCTGGATATATACTCTGGGCACATTGGAACCCAAAGGCTTAAACCATGAATATGAAGTACAGACTTGATTCATTGGGCCATGCATGGACATAATGGACATAATTCTAATAGGCAGGACAGGTAATAAGGAGCACAAGTTATATGCTAAAATGTGTTGTGTGACAAGACAGACACAGGAAAGGACATGATAACAGGTGTAGGGACCAACAAGGTGAGACAAGGGGTATCAGGATAGGGTCAAGTAGGTATGAATGTAGTAATGGGGCAGGCATAGAGAATTGTATGTGAATGTGAATTACAATAAATCACTAAGGAAAGGAATATGTGAGTGTGTGCCTAATGTAAACTAATATTGTACTGGCAAAATTATAGATGGAAAGGGAGAAGGGGAGGGGGGAGAGAGGAGGCTGTAATTGACTACAAGGGTATGAGTTATGAGTGATCATAGGGATAGTGTTACATAAGTGGAAATACCTATGGAGGACCGGATGTGTAAGCGCATACCTTATACAAACCTATAGAGTGCTGATGGGTGAGAGTGTGATGTTAGATATAAGACATCCTATAGTGAATAGTGAGCCGTAATCAAGTGCAACAGGGATATTTCACGTGACTATGGGAACCTGGAAGGTAAAGAAAGGGGAGAAAAAACTGTTAGACAAGGTAATCAGACATAATGTAACCAGTTGATCAGACATGATCACCTGGTTTGAGACCCCCTGCCTTACACTATATAGATATCATGTTCATTCCCCATCTATCTTGCTCAGGAGAGCATCTCCCTCCCCCGGCACCAAGAGCAGCTCATACTGAATTGTTACATTGACTAGTAACACTGCACACAGAAATGCACCTTAATATTCCACTGTTAACCCTTTCCTCCCAGCAGTAACACACAACTCCTCACCTTGATATCATGGTGATTTATGGTCAGAATGACTTCAATGCGGTCAGTGATTTCTATTCTAGCTCTGCTCACATAGATTTTATATCCACACTCAACTATAGGCCGTTCTTCATATTTTGGGGGCTTTTAGTCAGATATACTAGTTTGTGCCTGTATAGTATTGGTGTAGATGGGAGTGTAGGGCATGGGTTACATGGCACTGTGGTAGAATACTGATGGGAGGTATTGGTGCTGTGTTTGATGCTTCTACTGGGTATTTTCCTACAAATACTGGAACAGCTCACTGCTTAGAATGATCCTTCCCAGCTCTATAATATATTATATATACCCCACAATGCAGGCTCACACACACATTTGTCTCAAGTGTGTTGTAGGGACACAGATACAGTCTTGGTCATGTGACTAAAGGCTACTTTACACACTGCGATATCGGTCCCGATATCGCTAGTGTGGGTACCCGCCCCCATCTGTTGTGCGACACGGGCAAATCGCTGCCCATGCCGCACAACACCGACCAGACCCGTCACACATACTTACCTGCCCGGCGACGTCGCTGTGTCCGGCGAACCGCCTCCTTTCTAAGGGGGCGGTCCGTGCGGCGTCACAGCGACGTCACTGAGCGACCGCCCAATAGCAGCGGAGGGGCGGAGATGAGTGGCCGGAACATCCCGCCCACCTCCTTCCTTCCTCATAGCGGCTGGGAGGCAGGTAAGGAGAGGTTCCTCGTTTCTGCGGTGTCACACGGAGCGATGTGTGCTACCGCAGGAGCGACGAACTACATCGTTACTGCTGCAGTAACGATAATCGAGAATGGAGACCCATGTCACCGATGAGCGATTTTGCACGTTTTTGCAACGATGCAAAATCGCTCATCGGTATCACACGCAGCAACATCGCTAATGCGGCCGGATGTGCGTCACAAATTCCGTGACCCCAACGACTCCGCATTAGCGATGTCGCAGCGTGTAAAGCCCCCTTTAGTGGGAGTGGTGTACAGGGTCTTAGCAGTAAAGAGTATTCCATATTTCTGCCAGATACCCACAGAGATATTGAAATCTGAAAAAAGAGACTTCTGCTCATTGAAGGTAAGAACTGCTCACATAGCGTTCAACTCCACAGCAAACGAGTGCTCTAGCACTGGCATCTCAGCAGGGATATTCCCCTACTACACATGTGTGTCTAGGTCACTGTGACAGTTTACAGGACATAACTCAGGGCACCTAGACAGAAGGCAGAGGGACTACTTTCTATTTCTGGTGTAGAGCTTAGTACAATATATATATATTTATACTATTACATGGGACACATGTACCTTGTATTACCATTATTCGCTGTATATGAACCCCTTTTCTCCGGGCATTATTTGTCTATAGCATTTTTCACGAACCTGAGGCAACTGAGAACCCTTCAGTGAAGGAATTCCACTAACCCTCACAATACCTACCAGGGGCCTCCCTGCAGTAACTCAGGTAGTTGTACCCATTCTCTTTCCGCATTCTATGTGTTCTTCTTTCTTCTTTTTTTTCTTTTTTCTTCTTTTTATTTCTATCATGTAGTTCAGGGGTTTATAGATATATGTCCTGCATCTCATATTTCCTTTAGTGGTGCTTCTTACCCATTCTCATATCATTTACCCTAGTATTTCATGATCCTGAGGCGACTGAGAACCCTTTAATAAAGGAATCCTTTTTCACCTGAATTGTCAAGTGATACTTACCAGTGACTATCACGTAATGTTACAGGTAGTTCCATTTTCTTCCTCTTCTTTCTCTCCTTTCTTCTTTGTCACACGGTCCATTGTGTTATAGCCCACGTGTCATGATAACACTTGTACCATCTTTTCATTTAGATTCCACCTACAATTATTTACCGATTCCAGTTCTGGAATAGGCTTTCATCATCTACCACTAGAATTCTCAAGTTCATAAGGTACTGAGACATATACATGTTCACACCATTATAAAGAACAAAGTATAAACATTGAGGTTTTTCTCACACCCATGTTCCTGTGTTCTTTGATATGATATAAATTGGTGCTTCACTTGCCCAAGGTTGATGTAGATATAAGGGGCTTTTCATATTATAGCAAATTTATATTACACCTTTATGATGTCCTTTTGTTAAATTTATTGTTGAAAAAAAGCATATGCATATATACACATTGTCTTCCCAGTATATGATGATACAAGCAAGGCTATATATAGGTCTTTTTAGAAAAACCTTTAGAAAAACCTTTGCACATAATTATATTATATGGCTATTATGAACGGTCTTTCACAAATTGATATATGTAGTGGTCATTGAATGTTGGTTGAATTTAAACATTGTTTAATTTTATGCAAATTATAACCAATTAAATATATGCATAAATAGTGCTCTAGGCAACAGCTGAGTTATCCTTGAGGAAGGGGGCCGTTACACGCCCCCGAAACGCGCGTCGGATCAGGACTCTGTTTTTGCCTACCTCACCTGTGCGGTGATAACCTGCCAAGTAATCTCTCCCTCGTGTGGAATCAACCGGCTTCCACTGGACACGGTACGGATTGCCTGCTGGAGAGGTTGAGAGGTTACCGCTGACATTTCCTTTGTCTGCAACCAGGATACATTGGTACCTCCAGCGGTTCTGCATTGCTCGTTTGGAAGCGGATCGGAGCCTTGTGTGGTGCTAACCTGCCAAGCAACTTCCTCCTGTGTGGAATCAGTCAGCTGACACTGGATACGGTCTGGACTGCCCGCTGGAGAGGCTGAGTAGTTACCGCTGATCTTATTGTTGTCCGCAGCCAACATCTTGGTGCTTTCAGTGGCTTCGTACTGCTTGATTTCGAAAGTACATTTGGGAGAATACGGGACCGGCTGGTTTGTGGCCTTGTGAAGTGTTATAAAGGCTCTGTAAAGAGGGATGTCGGTAACCATACATCTCCCCCAGAGCCAGCACTAGTCGCGGCCACTGGCCTCAAAACGTCCGCTCTGGAAGTCTAACAGGTCAATCCTGTACATAGCGGTTCCAGCCTAATCAACGGAGAAATCCGGGGTGTTTTTTGCGGTCAAGTTGTTGTGAGGTTTATTCCCCCAGGCCCTGGGGGCGAATATAACGTCGCAAACTTATATTGTACAACTTAAAACTTGTAAGTTAGCCAGGGGTGGTATAGTACATCTTTCATTGTATAAGTCTAAATTATTAACCAAACAAAATATATGCCACCGGCCGGGGCATTACATTAGACTGGTAAAACTAAATCAATGTGAATATTGTATCACCTCGAAGTTAATTGGTTATACAAAAGAATTTTATTCTCATTACTTTCATTTTTTATTTTATGTGGTCCTTGTTTTATGTGGTCCTTGGTTTTAGTAATAATCAGTGTATTGTATATTATCAAATACTCTGTCTTGAAACAAGGATAGCAAAAAATTTTTTATTTGTGGTCTATTAATAAAATTATAAAAACCCATCTAGCGCTGGTTTATTGTGGATTTTTACTTAAAATCCTTTACACAGTTTATTAAAGGCTACTTTACACGCTGCGATATCGGTCCCGATATCGCTAGTGTGGATACCCGCCCCCATCTGTTGCGCGACACGGGCAAATCGCTGCCCATGCTGCACAACACCGACCAGACCCGTCACACATACTTACCTGCCCGGCGACGTCGCTGTGACCGGCGAACCGCCTCCTTTCTAAGGGGGCGGTCCGTGCGGCGTCACAGCGACGTCACTGAGCGACCGCCCAATAGCAGCGGAGGGGCGGAGATGAGTGGCCGGAACATCCCGCCCACCTCCTTCCTTCCTCATAGCGGCTGGGAGGCAGGTAAGGAGAGGTTCCTTGTTTCTGCGGTGTCACACGGAGCGATGTGTGCTGCCGCAGGAGCGACGAACTACATCGTTACTGCTGCAGTAACGATAATCGAGAATGGAGACCCATGTCACCGATGAGCGATTTTGCACGTTTTTGCAGCGATGCAAAATCGCTCATCGGTGTCACACGCAGCAACATCGCTAATGCGGCCGGATGTGCGTCACAAATTCCGTGACCCCAACGACTCCGCATTAGCGATGTCGCAGCGTGTAAAGCCCCCTTTAGTGGGAGTGGTGTACAGGGTCTTAGCAGTAAAGAGTATTCCATATTTCTGCCAGATACCCACAGAGATATTGAAATCTGAAAAAAGAGACTTCTGCTCATTGAAGGTAAGAACTGCTCACATAGCGTTCAACTCCACAGCAAACGAGTGCTCTAGCACTGGCATCTCAGCAGGGATATTCCCCTACTACACATGTGTGTCTGGGTCCCTGTGACAGTTTACAGGACATAACTCAGGGCACCTAGACAGAAGGCAGAGGGACTACTTTCTATTTCTGGTGTAGAGCTTAGTACAATATATATATATATATACTATTACATGTGACACATGTACCTTGTATTACCATTATTCGCTGTATATGAACCCCTTTTCTCCGGGCATTATTTGTCTATAGCATTTTTCACGAACCTGAGGCAACTGAGAACCCTTCAGTGAAGGAATTCCACTAACCCTCACAATACCAACCAGGGGCCTCCCTGCAGTAACTCAGGTAGTTGTACCCATTCTCTTTCCGCATTCTATGTGTTCTTCTTCTTTCTTCTTTTTTTTCTTTTTTCTTCTTTTTATTTCTATCATGTAGTTCAGGGGTTTATAGATATATGTCCTGCATCTCATATTTCCTTTAGTGGTGCTTCTTACCCATTCTCATATCATTTACCCTAGTATTTCATGATCCTGAGGCGACTGAGAACCCTTTAATAAAGGAATCCTTTTTCACTTGAATTGTCAAGTGATACTTACCAGTGACTATCACGTAATGTTACAGGTAGTTGCATTTTCTTCCTCTTCTTTCTCTCCTTTCTTCTTTGTCACACGGTCCATTGTGTTATAGCCCACGTGTCATGATAACACTTGTACCATCTTTTCATTTAGATTCCACCTACAATTATTTACCGATTCCAGTTCTGAAATAGGCTTTCATGATCTACTCACTAGAATTCTCAAGTGCATAAGGTACTGAGACATATACATGTTCACACCATTATAAAGAACAAAGTATAAACATTGAGGTTTTTCTCACACCCATGTTCCTGTGTTCTTTGATATGATATGTGTTCATTTCCTTCACTATATAGGATTGCAAGTTTTCCATTTGTACCTTAATGGCAATGACGCTATACAATTGAACACATATCATCCTGTTATCCATATAGGTGTGTATTTACCTGCTTGACTATTTTTGGTTGTTTGATCCAGAATGTTTCTCCAGATAGGTCATGTGGAAATTTTCTTTCCTCAGTACAAATGTTTTCACTATGGCTTTGGAAAAATTTTTTGTATGTGCATCATGGTCATTTGACCCATTGTACTCTCAAGTAGCAATATATTGTACTGTTATGTTGTACTATGTACTAATTACGTGTTTATATGGTTTTGTAACCCTTTATGATCTTAGATAACTTTATCCTTGATAAAGACCTAAAAACAAGGTCGAAACGTTGGATGAATTATCCTTTTGCACAAATAAAGAATTTTCAGCATTCCAAGAGTTCTTTTCTTACGTTATTGATCACTATAGTGTGCCAGAGCTATTTCTATTGAATTGACTCTTATTTTTTCTGAGCACCTGCTATATACACAGTGACCCAGACATATTCAAGTTTCATTCAGAAGGCAGAGGGAAGCCTTAGCAGCTGAGCCTATATCTTGGCTTGTGAGCATTAGAACAGGCCGGCGATTACAGGGTAACATGAAAAATGTCCAGCTTGCATTATGACTAGAACATGACTGTTACGATTGCTGCGAGCACTGGAGACTATGTCCAGATTTCTTGCTACTGCACATGTGCGAGCGCTGGAGACTAAGTCCAGATTTCTTGCTACTGCACATGTGCGAGCGCTGGAGACTAAGTCCAGATTTCTTGCTACTGCACATGTGCGAGCGCTGGAGACTAAGTCCAGATTTCTTGCTACTGCACATGTGCGAGCGCCGGAGACTAAGTCCCATCTTGGAGCCATTGCACATGTGCGGGTGACATCATCGCTGACACGAGGTCACATGTCTCTGACACCTTCTATGCCGATTGGTCGCTGGTCATGTGCTTGTGACGTCTTGCTCGGTGATAGGCCAGCATGACGTCACTCCTGTCGTTCTGGCAGCGGATTGGCTCTGGTGTCCTCCATCTTGGATGAGGCACAGAGTCTATATAAGACCCTGACACACGCCGCATGGTGCTCAGTCCTCTTGGTTCATGCATATGAGTAGACGCTCTGTGCGCGTTCCTCTAGGCATTCCTCTGTCTATGCTAGGTGAGCGCTACCGGCAGGGTAGCGTTCTTATACCTTACAGCTTCGGCTGCTGTCCGTATCCTTTTCTCTTAGGGGAGCGGACATAGGCAGGTGCCTGAGGCACATGGTCTGGCTGGGCCTTGTGATTCTACTCGTAGGTGGACGTTGCCGCTAGGGTAACGTTCCTTATACTGCGTCTGGCAGTTGTTCGTATCCTCGCACACTAGGGGAGCGAACAGAGGTAGGAGCTTTGTGCGGCTTACGCTGCTGTTCGTCTCTTTTGCACCACTAGAAGAGCGGACCTAGGCAGGTGCCATATCTAGTGGTTCGTGTCCTCGCACACTAGTGGAGCGAACGCAGGTAGGAGCTTTGTGCGGCTTACGCTGCTGTTCGTCTCTTTTGCACCACTAGAAGAGCGGACCTAGGTAGGTGCCATTTCGCACACATTGCCTTTGTCTCTGTGATTATTAACAGAGATCATTCCACACACCCTCCAAGTAAGGGAGGAATTGCTTTACTTACTTATTATATCCTTCTGTGAGTTAACAGAGGTATTGCACTCTGCCATAGTCTGCAGCAAAGTCTTTGCACGGTGGACCCTGACTGTCTGATACTCCTTTCAGTTATTATCAGACAGCCCCCCGTAACATTAGGACTGAGCCAAGGGTCTGGCAGTTATGGCAGAATATCAGCAGTTACACCGTTACATACAAGTACTTGAGTCACGGCTCAAGAGTATAGAGGATAAACCTCAGACCATGGTGACATCTGCACATGATCCTCGACTTGCTCTGCCAAACAGATATTCTGGCGATGCCAGATCATGTCGTGGTTTCATTAGTCAGTGTCAGATACACCTAGAGGTCAACTCTTCTCGCTTCTCTACGGAGAGGTCCAGAGTAGGCTTTATCATCTCCTTACTTCAGGACAAAGCCTTAGAATGGGCGACTCCCCTATGGGAGCGCTCTGATGTGGTTACTCTGAGACATCAAGACTTTCTTGATGCTCTTAAGGCGGTATTCATGGGTCCGCAGGTTACCCATGATGCGGCCCTGAGACTGTTAGATCTATCTCAGGGTTCGTTATCCACTAGTTCTTATGCCATTGCTTTTAGAACTCTGGTGGCAGAACTAGATTGGCCAGAGAAGGTGTTGATTCCTATCTTCTGGAGAGGGTTGGCAGGCTATGTCAAGGATGCCCTTGCTACTCGTGAGGTCCCTGCTTCTCTGGAGGACTTGATCACAGTAGCAACGAGGATCGATGTACGCCATAAGGAACGTAGACTCGAGGTCTCTTCCTCACGCCCTAAGCATCGGGCTATTCCAGTTGTTGAGGGTCCACTACCATCTTCCTCAGCATCTGAAACATCTCCCACTCCTATGGAGTTAGGTCATACGTCCTCCAGACTACGCAAGTCTGGTCCTCCTATATGTTACGTATGTCGTCAGGCTGGGCACTATGCCAACAAGTGTCCTAGTCGTCAGGGAAACTCCCTGGCCTAGTAACCATTAGAGGGGGGTTACTAGAGACGTCTTCTGCACCCTCTAAGTGTTGTATCCCAGGTCAGCTCTCGTTATCTGAGAATACATGGCCTATTATGGCTTTTGTGGATTCCGGAGCTGACGGGATTTTTGTGTCCTCAGGATTTGTAAAGGGACACAATATTCCCTCTATCATGTTAGAGGCGCCTATTCCTGTCCGTGTTGTTAATGGAACTATGTTGTCTGACTCCATTACATTGAGGACAGTTCCCTTGCGCCTTTCCCTGTCTCAGGGTCACATAGAGGAGATTTCTTTTCTTGTTTTGCCTGAGGGTATAGACGACGTCCTTCTGGGTCTTCCATGGCTTCGGACTCATGCTCCTCACATTGACTGGGAGTCTGACAGCATTATTAGTTGGGGTTCGAAATGTCAGTCCCGATGTCTTCCCTTACCACCTAAGGTCGTTGCGGTTGCATCAACTGATCTCTCTCCCATACCTACACCCTATTTGGATTTCGCTGACGTGTTCTCCAAACAGGGTGCTGAGGTTATTCCACCCCATAGGCCGTATGACTGTGCCATAGACCTTATCCCAGGTTCGGTTCCACCTAAAGGCAGGGTTTACCCCCTGTCGATACCTGAGTCGGAGGCCATGTCGACCTATATAAGAGAGAGTTTAGAGAAGGGGTTCATTCGTAAGTCTGTCTCTCCCGCGGGAGCTGGGTTTTTCTTTGTTCGGAAGAAAGAGGGTGATTTGCGTCCCTGCATAGATTACAGGGGTCTCAACGCAATCACAATAAAGAACAAATACCCATTACCTTTAATTTCGGAGCTCTTTGACAGACTGAGAGGAGCTCAAGTTTTTACGAAGTTGGATCTGCGGGGTGCGTATAACTTGGTACGAATTCGAAAGGGTGACGAATGGAAGACCGCTTTTAACACCCGAGACGGTCACTATGAATACCTCGTCATGCCTTTTGGGTTATGTAATGCACCCGCAGTATTTCAGGACTTCGTAAACGATGTGTTCAGGGATTTACTGTTATCCTCAGTAGTGGTGTATCTGGACGACATCCTGATTTTTTCTCCTGATCTGGAGACTCATCGTCAGGATGTCGTTCGTGTCCTTTCCCGTTTAAGGGAGCACTCATTGTTTGCTAAACTCGAGAAATGTGTATTCGAGCAGTCCTCATTGCCTTTTTTGGGTTACATTATCTCACAAGAGGGTCTGGCTATGGATCCTGCGAAGCTCTCTGCTGTCCTGCAATGGTCCGAACCTCATTCCTTGAAGGCGGTGCAACGCTTCTTAGGATTCATAAATTATTACAGGCAGTTCATACCCCATTTTTCTACTTTGGTGGCCCCTTTGGTGGCCTTGACTAAGAAAGGTGCTAATCCCAAAGCCTGGTCTACTGAGACATCTCAGGCTTTTGAGGCAGTAAAAAGACACTTTTCAACTGCTCCCGTTCTTCAAAGACCCGATGAGAATAAGCCCTTCCTCTTAGAGGTTGATGCCTCTTCAGTGGGTGCTGGTGCGGTCTTGTATCAAAAGAACGGTGCAGGTAGAAAAAGGCCGTGTTTCTTCTTTGCTAAAACCTTTTCACCGGCAGAGAGAAACTATACCATTGGGGATAGGGAACTGCTCGCCTTGAGATTAGCCTTGGAGGAGTGGCGTCACTTGCTGGAAGGAGCGAAACATCCTTTCCAGGTCTATACAGACCATAAGAATCTGACGTACTTACAAACCGCTCAGCGTCTGAATCCTCGCCAAGCCCGCTGGTCCTTGTTTTTCTCCCGCTTTCACTTCTCCATCAACTATCTGTCTGGGAGTAAGAATAACAAGGCAGACGCCCTGTCTCGCTCTATGCTGTCTACCCAGGAAGAGATTGACGAACCTCGTCTTATCCTTCCCTCCAGGGTTTTTCATACGCTCTCCCCTGTGACGTTAGACCAAATCCCACCGGGCAAGACCTTTGTTCCGCCTGATCGACAGAATGATATACTGTCATGGGCCCACACCTCAAAGGTGGGTGGGCATTTTGGTATTAGGCGGACACGAGAGTTACTGGAGAGGTGGTATTGGTGGCCACACTTAGCCAGCCACATCAAGAGATATGTCGGTTCCTGCTACTCGTGTGCTCGCAACCGTCCATTACGGCAGAGACCGGCTGGGCTCTTGCATCCTTTACCAGTGCCAGATAGACCATGGGAGGTGGTAGGCATGGACTTTGTGGGTGATCTTCCATGTTCACAGGGACATAGATTTGTGTGGGTCATTACGGACCATTTCTCCCGAATGGTTCATCTCGTACCGTTATCGAGAATCCCATCTTCCAGGGTACTAGCCAAACTATTCCTCAAGCATGTCTTTAGGCTTCACGGGATGCCAGATCGTATCATTTGTGATAGAGGCCCGCAATTTACTTCCCGTTTCTGGCGAGATCTTTGTAGCCTTCTGCAAATTGAGTTGAATCTCTCTTCGGCATACCATCCAGAGACTAATGGTTTGGTTGAACGTACCAATCAATCTATGATTATATACCTTCGACACTTTGTTGCTGAGAACCACGATAACTGGTCCTCCCTCCTACCCTGGGCAGAATTTGCCCTTAACAATTCTCTGGCTGAGGCCACTGGGCAGACACCGTTCGTACTCAATAATGGGCAACACCCTAGGGTACCAGTACCGTTTCCCGCTGCTGCACCTCCTCCTCTTGTGGCTGACTGGGCAACTAATGCCAGAGAGGTTTGGGATCGGACTCAAGAGTCGATCCAAGCAGCTAAGGACCGTATGAAGACGGTGTCCGATCGGTTTCGTCGCCCGGCTCCTGTCTTTTCTCCAGGGGACTTTGTGTGGCTCTCTGCAAAACACGTGAGACTTACAGTGAGCTCTGTCAAATTTGCTCCTCGCTTCCTGGGTCCTTATGAGGTTCTTCGACAGGTAAATCCTGTAGTCTATCAATTGAAGTTACCTGTCCTTCTTAGGATTCATGACAAATTCCATGTCTCACTGCTAAAGCCGGCTATTTTACCTCACGCTCGTGAAGTGCACTCTCCTGCCTCTGATTCCTCTCGCTCTAGCTATGAGGTACGAGCCATAGTTGGTTCTAAGATGGTTAGAGGGCGCAGGTTCTTCTTGATAGATTGGGAGGGCTATGGCCCGGAACATCGCTCTTGGGAGCCTGAGGAGGCTGTCCATGCTCCCGACTTAGTTGCCGATTACCTGCGTCGCCGGGAGGGGGGCCCTTGAGGGGGAGGTACTGTTACGATTGCTGCGAGCACTGGAGACTATGTCCAGATTTCTTGCTACTGCACATGTGCGAGCGCTGGAGACTAAGTCCAGATTTCTTGCTACTGCACATGTGCGAGCGCTGGAGACTAAGTCCAGATTTCTTGCTACTGCACATGTGCGAGCGCTGGAGACTAAGTCCAGATTTCTTGCTACTGCACATGTGCGAGCGCCGGAGACTAAGTCCAATCTTGGAGCCATTGCACATGTGCGGGTGACATCATCGCTGACACGAGGTCACATGTCTCTGACACCTTCTATGCCGATTGGTCGCTGGTCATGTGCTTGTGACGTCTTGCTCGGTGATAGGCCAGCATGACGTCACTCCTGTCGTTCTGGCAGCGGATTGGCTCTGGTGTCCTCCATCTTGGATGAGGCACAGAGTCTATATAAGACCCTGACACACGCCGCATGGTGCTCAGTCCTCTTGGTTCATGCATATGAGTAGACGCTCTGTGCGCGTTCCTCTAGGCATTCCTCTGTCTATGCTAGGTGAGCGCTACCGGCAGGGTAGCGTTCTTATACCTTACAGCTTCGGCTGCTGTCCGTATCCTTTTCTCTTAGGGGAGCGGACATAGGCAGGTGCCTGAGGCACATGGTCTGGCTGGGC
Source organism: Anomaloglossus baeobatrachus (assembly GCF_048569485.1). Lineage (NCBI taxonomy): Eukaryota > Metazoa > Chordata > Amphibia > Anura > Aromobatidae > Anomaloglossus > Anomaloglossus baeobatrachus. The sequence continues at coordinate 166,299 of NW_027441988.1, read as the reverse complement.
CTTGTGATTCTACTCGTAGGTGGACGTTGCCGCTAGGGTAACGTTCCTTATACTGCGTCTGGCAGTTGTTCGTATCCTCGCACACTAGGGGAGCGAACAGAGGTAGGAGCTTTGTGCGGCTTACGCTGCTGTTCGTCTCTTTTGCACCACTAGAAGAGCGGACCTAGGCAGGTGCCATATCTAGTGGTTCGTGTCCTCGCACACTAGTGGAGCGAACGCAGGTAGGAGCTTTGTGCGGCTTACGCTGCTGTTCGTCTCTTTTGCACCACTAGAAGAGCGGACCTAGGTAGGTGCCATTTCGCACACATTGCCTTTGTCTCTGTGATTATTAACAGAGATCATTCCACACACCCTCCAAGTAAGGGAGGAATTGCTTTACTTACTTATTATATCCTTCTGTGAGTTAACAGAGGTATTGCACTCTGCCATAGTCTGCAGCAAAGTCTTTGCACGGTGGACCCTGACTGTCTGATACTCCTTTCAGTTATTATCAGACAGCCCCCCGTAACAATGACAATATCCTTTTAAGTACTAACCTATGATGCGTTCCTAAGCAGTTGATGTTATATGTTCTACATTTCATTTTCTGCATACTTTACAAGTAGTAGAATTTGCTTTGATATAGGCAACTGGATTTTCACAATGAAAAGGCAAAGGATAACGCCCGAAAAAGACGCCATACATTATGTCAGTGCCATCACTGACAAACCTGGATTGACCATGAAATACATCAATCCCCTTAAAGGTGAGTTAAAACAAGTTTTAACTAAATTGCCTTAATATTGTCATGCATTAGAATGACTGTCTTAGGTAATGATAAATATTTTCTACAGGAAGAGGAGTGTTTGCTGAAACTGAAATCGAAAAAGGGAGTTTTGTTGCAGAATATCGAGGCGAGCTCACGTATGCACTTACGATGGTAGACAACTACTCGAGATTTATGGTTGTGGTACAAGTCAAAGATCTAATGGCCCATACTGCAGCGAAGGTCTTCCAAGCACACTTATGCAGACCTCATGGCTACTCAGAGAGAGTCCTCACAGATCAAGGCACAGCCTTTGAAGCGGAAATCTTCAAGGACTTCTGCAGCTTTTACCGATGCAGGAAGATGCGCACTACACCCTACCATGCTCAAACCAATGGTTATCAACCTGCTCAGGACTTTACCCCATATTCCAGATGTGGCCTTACAAGTGATTTATAGAGGGGTAACAATACGTTGGGATCACCGGATCTAATCTCCCTTTTTATACACCCTAAAATCTTGTTTGCTTTAGAATAAACAATAACATCATAAAGGTATAGCAGTACCGTTTCAAAGTTTCGGTGTCCCAAGCAGCATTCCATCAGCCTCTGGAAGGTTCCTGGCAAATTGCACAGCTCGAAGGGCATGCTTTTGAACTCGCAGAGACCCATCGGGGTGGCAAAGGCGGTCTTCTCCCGGTCTGCCTCAGCAACGGACACTTGCCAATAGCGACTAGTGAGATCAAGGGTAGAAAAATAATTTGCAGTTCTCAATGCAGCTAGCTATTCCTCAATACAGGGGAGTGGTGCTGTCCTTCTTCTTTAACAGGACCAACGGAGCTGCCCAGAGGCTACAACTGTCACGGATAACCCCAGCCTCCTTCATGTTGCTCAACATGTCCTTGGTACACTGGTAATGTGCAGGTAGTTTTGGCTTATATCTCTCTTTGATGGGTGGGTGTGCACTTGTGGGGATGTAGTGTTTGACCCCTTTTATTCTTCAAAAGTCTAGCGGATGTTTGCTGAAGACTTGCTCGTATTCTTGCACTAGCCTGTAGACCCCCTTCTTGTGATGTGAAGGTGTGGAGTCAGTGCCTACGTGTAATTCCTTACACCACTCCTCTGGCTGACTTGGTGAGCTGTCACTGAATGGGTGGGCTGAAGCAATGGTGGATGCTGCTGTTTGGATAGCATGTGTATCTACTGAGAACAGCTTATCAATGGTGGCAAATCGGAGCAGCTTAATCTCTTGCTCTCCGCAGTTCAACACTCTCATGGGCACTCTTCCCTTCCATATTAATGAATAAAACTATGATGTAAATAGCATATAGATACCCCACAAATGCAGATAAAAGTAGGTTATGGGAAAAGGGGGAAGAGAGAAACAGGAAAATAGTGGAATAAAGTATACCTTCCAGGTGGGAGAGGAAATGGCAGCACAGCCAGTGGAGGTGAAGCAAGGGGAGCCTGCAACTAAAGAGTTGAGAGCGTTATCACATGGTGACTGAGCCTGATTGTAACGGGAGCATAGAGGTGCCGATCCTGTCTTACCTGCGTTGGTGTAGAAGTGGGTGTCCTGTGGTGGAGTCAGCTATGTGCAGTGGTGGCCGTGGGTTCTTTTATGTGCGACCGTAGTAATAGCTGCGCCCACTTCCTGTATGGGAGTGGAATGCAGTGAGGGTAATGGAACGCACGCCTGCGCATTTGTGTTTAACGTCGCGCATGTGCAGAACGGAGAAAAGGCTGCGCTCACTTCCTAATGAAAGGGAGTGAGACGCATCTGGGAAGAGAAGGGAAAAGATTAGGGTTTGGGGATGATGAAAGGGCTTTCTACGGGCAAGGATGGCAAAGGGTGGCAGTGACGGAAAGTCAGGCAGCCTGTCCTGTCCTGTCCTGTCCGTCCGTCTTTTTGTATCATGAATTGGAAAGACTGCAAGGGGGAGGGGAGGTGCTTGTGTCCAAAAGGAGGAGTTATTCAGATTCATTGCAGTGGGCGGCGGCTGCAAAAAGCACCATTCTTCTTGTTTTTGCTCTGCAAAACAGCCTTTTCAAGGGTTGGCTTGGGTGACAAAATGTCTTCTGTAGGTGTGGGTTTGTCTCCCTCTCCCTAAGATGTGTCCGGTATAGGCCAGGGTGCCACTCAAGGCCGTAACCAATTCGGGTTATAGCTTCTCGGCCTTTTGGCTAAGATCAAGTGTAGTTTTGGAGGACGCTACCTTGGTCGGTACTGGAAGGTGCCTGGGATTGCACGTCTGCCGGCCTTGAGGAAGTGTGTGCGCCTTCTGGTGACACATAGCCCTCTTGTGCCTGGACGGTTCCCAGGCAACGGGAGGCGATCACCTTTGTTATTTTGAAGTCCTACTGATAAACAGAAAAAAAAAAAAATTAAATCTGTTCTTATCAGTTTAATATCTGATACGTCCCCTCTCTGGGGACCATATATTAAATGGATTTTTAGAACAAGGAGATGGAAAAAATCTTGCTCTGTCCACTGCACGCATTGACCTGGTATTGCAGTACCTCCAGGACCGGTGCACCCCTTCTTAACCCAGTTTCCAAAAGCAGAACTCAATTCACCTGATTCAAATGAGCCCCATTAGTGAATTGAAAGAAAGCAAAAACTTTATATGCACCTCAATTTGGCCAATTCACTTTTCACACTTTCACCCTTTTTTTTTATCTTTCACACCTTTTACTTGCTTTATTGATGCAAAAAGCTGTGCCAAATAGCAAACTCATCTCCACTCAACTTGACCAACTCTGCTATGTCCCGTGCAGTATCTTATTCTCAGTCTTATCTAGATCATTTGCAATTGAATAGAATAGATCCCTTTTGGCTGCTTATGACTGTGTAAAATATGTAGTTTTACTGGGCTGGGATGAGAGAATCCATTGAAGCATGGTGTAGGGATTGTGGTTCCTGTGTGCTAAGAAGAGAGGCTGGCACCAGCCAGAAAGCCCCATTGCAGCCAATAATCACTTAATAACTTTTTCAACTTGTCATCATATGGGAGGCCTTCCATTCCTTGTAGTAGTCTAGTTGCCCACCTTTGAACTGACTCTAACTTCTGAATGTCCTTATTAAAATGTGGAGCCCAAAACTGGTTCCCATATTCCAGATGTAGCCTTACAAGTGATTTATAGAGGTGTAACAATACGTTGGGATCACGGGATCTAATCTCCCTTTTTATACACCCTAAAATCTTGTCCCAAGCAGCATTCCATCAGCCTCTGGAAGGTTCCTGGCGCATTGCACAGCTCGAAGGGCATGCTTTTGAACTCGCAGAGACCCATAGGGGTGGCGAAGGCGGTCTTCTCCCGGTCTGCCTCAGCAACGGACACTTGCCAATAGTGACTAGTGAGATCAAGGGTAGAAAAATAATTTGCAGTTCTCAATGCAGCTAGCGATTCCTCAATACGGGGAGTGGTGCCGTCCTTCTTTTTTAACAGGATCAACAGAGCTGCCCAAAGGCTACAACTGTCACGGATAACCCCAGCCGCCTTCATGTTGCTCAACATGTCCTTGGTACACTGGCAATGTGAAGGTGGTATTGGCTTATAGCTCTCTTTGATGGGTGGGTGTGCACCTGTGGGGATGTGGTGTTGAACCCCTTTTATTCCCCCAAAATCTAGCGGGCTTCCCACCGGTAACCCGCTCCCCAGCTTGGATGGATGCTGAGGGAGCCCCTTTTGCCCGCAGGCTCTGGCCCTGGGAACTGTAGCCTTGGCGGTGACTGTGCTTCCCTCTACGGTGTGAGCTGTTGCCTTCAATCGGGTCTTGACTGCTGGGAAACACTGGAGGTTCCTGTCGCTAACGGATTTGACCGGTTTTACGGCGACTCCTAGCCTGGTCGGGGTCCGTAGGCCCTGCCGGATGGTGCTGGCTTCTCTTCACTCCCCGATCTGGTACCGGCGGGCCACCGCCCATCCCCGGTCCGTACGGTTCACTCCAATCAGCCTCTCCTGCAGAAGGTCACCACCGTCTGCCAACCTTGCTGAGTGCCCGGGCCACACACCCGGACACGGTCAGTCTCCTCTCCTCTTCACTTCTCTAACTCCAAAACTGATCTCTAATCTGACTCCTTTTCCCGCCTCCAGGACTGTGAACTCCTCGGTGGGTGGGATCAACCGCCTGGCCCACCCCCTGGTGTGGACATCAGCCCCTGGAGGAAGGCAACTAGGATTTGTGTTTAGCTTCGGTGTGCCTAGCCGGAGTGTAGAGTGTGTTGGTGTAGTACCTGTGACGACCTGGCTTGTCCAGGGCGCCACATTCCCCTATAGTAAAATGCAGACCGTCCGCGGGCTGCCCGTCCATCACCGGTTTTATTTTCACAACTGAAAAAGAATAAAACGGTAAAACATGTAAAAGCATCATAAACATTTTACAACGGTACAGCTTCCGCTCTTCTCCCACCCAAACAACCTGGCCCTGATGCTGCCCCTAAGAAGCGGGCAGCACCCCTTGACCCCAGTCCAGCACCAAGTTGCCCGAGCGGGTTCTGTGTCTTTCAGGGGGCCCACGTCCAAGGGGACCCCTGAACCCCCGGAGGATCGCCACCGGTTACGGTAGTGGCGGGCCTAGGCCATCCCTTTCCTCCAGGCCCATCCTCCCAAATCAGCCTCTCCGGAGGCGGTAACGGTGTCAAGCCAACAAACATTTTTATTTACATTGCACTAAGTTTGTGGTTGCCCTGCAAGTTCTCGGGCTTGTCCGTAAGCAGTTCCTTACGCAATGGTTGCACAGTCCCTACGGGGACAACAGTTGCCGGCAACGGCCGGTTTAATCACGGTTCAATCAGGTAAACTTCTTTGGTTGATCATCTTTACTTATCATTTAAAACTTTCAAACTGGTACACTCAACACATAAAGCCCCCCCCTTTTAAAGAGTAGTTTCCCTGTACCTAAGTGGGGGTCTACCTAGGTTGGGGCGAGTGGACCTTCGGGGTCCGGTGTCAGTGGTGACAGGCAGTGGGGCAGAGGGAACAGTCAGTTCCTCCTCCCTGCTATCATGTGGGGCAGGCGGAGGCGTAGGGGAGCTGGGTACAGGTACATCCCTGGGCACTGGCTCGCGGTTAACCGTTTCCATCATTTCTTCATCCACGGGTTGTGGGAACAGTATCACTGGAAGGATCACCGCACCGTTCTGTGTAGGCCAGTCTGCTGGAAAATCACCCATCATGGTGTGGATTACCTCTTTTTCCTTCTCCACTGGACTGGGAACTGGAGCCTCATCCGCTACTCTCAATGCTGGTGGGCACTTCTTCAGGTGGTCTCGGGAAACCGTGGCCAAAGTCCCCCCCTGGTCACGGCTGATCTGGTAGGCCTTCCCATTCTCCCATCCTGTGGGCTGAACTAGATACGGGGTTTTTTCCCATTGATCATCCAGCTTGTGGGCCCTTCTTTTCCGCTTCAGCACTACATCCCCAGGTTGGAAGGAACCGGCAGGCGCCTTCTTGTTGAAGCACTGCTCCTGTTGTCCCCGACTCCGGCACAAGTTCTTTTCAACATACTCCTGGACCTGTCGGTACTGTGTCCTCCGCCGAGTGTCCCATTCAGCTGTCGACAGGAGTGCTTCTGAAGCTTCCAAGCCCATTTCCAGATCCACTGGTAGCCGGCCGGGACGAGCTCTCATCAGGTATGCTGGAGTGCATTTCGTAGAGCTGGAAGGGATGTTGTTGTACATATCGACCAGGTCAGGTAGCTTCTCCAGCCACAGGTTCCGCTCTTCCAGTGGTAACGTCTTGAGGAGGCCCAGGACCAAGTGGTTCATCTTTTCACAAATGCCATTGGTTTGGGCGTGGTAAGGCGTGGTCCGGATTTTCTTGCAGCCGTACAACTGGCAGAATTCCTGGAATACCTCTGCTTCAAAGGCCGGACCCTGGTCGGTAAGCACCCTCTCCGGGTACCAATGCGGTCAACAGAAATAAGCCTGGAAAGCCTTAGCAGCGGTGCGGTCCTTAACTGGGACAACCACCAGGAACCTCGAGTAGTGGTCTACGATGGTCAGAGCGTAGGTGTACCCACTTCGGCTGGGGGTGAGCTTTACATGGTCAAGGGCAACCAGCTCCAGCGGTTGGTGTGTAATGATCGGGTGTAGGGGTGCCTTCTGGCTGGCCTCGTCCTTCCTTCTCAATGCGCAAGGGCCACATTCTCGGCACCAGGCCTCCACAGATTCCCGCATTCCACTCCAATAGAACCGCTCTCTTAACAACATCTCTAGCTTCTTCCACCCGAAGTGCACTGCACCATCATGGTATGCTTGCAGGACGGTGGGCACGTTAGCCTGGGGAATCACCAGCTGGCGGATCTTCTCGTGAGTCTTTGGATTAATCAGCTCGCGATACAACTTCCCCTGGTGTAGGTATAGCCGGGTCCGTTCTTGCCACAGACGTTGGGCTTCGGCAGGGGCAGCAGGGTCTATCCCAGCAGAACCCTGTTCCACTAGAGTCTTGACCAGGCGGACAGCAGGTGCCTGGTCCTGAGCTTCCTGCCAGTCCTGTCGGGGCAGCGGATCCAGGTTCACCCGTTGTTGGTAGACGTGCACCTTCTCAGTGAATGGCCGGTGAAATGCAGGCAACTCGATCTCTTCGAGGTCATCATCCTCTGGCCCCTCTTCCGACAGGTGGGGCATCCGGGAGAGTGCATTGGCATTGACGTTGGTACGGCCGGCCCGGTACTTGATGGTGAAATCGTAGTTGGCTAACCTGGTCACCCACCGCTGCTCCAACGCGCCCAGCTTGGCCGTATCTAGATGGGTCAGCAGGTTATTGTCTGTGTACGCGGTGAACTTGGCTGCTGCCAGGTAATGGCGGAACCGCTCGGTGATAGCCCACACCAGTGCCAAGAGCTCAAGCTTGAAGGAGATGTAGTTCTCAGGGTTCCTCTCAGTCGGTCGGAGTTTTCGGCTAGCATAAGCTATTACCTTTTCCCTTCTGTCTTGGACCTGGGATAGAACAGCCCCCAAGCCCACATTGCTGGCGTCGGTGTAGAGGATGAATGGGCGGCTGTAGTCAGGGTACGCTAGGATTTCCTCTCCGGTCAGGGCTGTTCTCAGCTGGCGGAAGGATTCCTCATGCTTTTCTTCCCACACCAATGGGGCTACTAGGGATCTACCACCCTTGGTCTGTCCTACGAGGAGGTCTTGCATGGGGGCAGCCATCTTTGTGTACCCCTTAATGAAGCGACGGTAATATCCCACCAGGCCCAGAAACTGCCTCACTTCCCTCACTGTGGTCGGTCTCGGCCAGTCTTGGATGGCGGTGATCTTCTCGGGGTTGGGGGCGACACCTTCCGCACCAACCACATGTCCTAGGTACTGCACTCTGGGTTTCAGCAGATGACACTTTGAGGGCTTCAACTTCATCCCATACTTGGCAAGGGACGCGAACACCTCGGCTAGGTGCTCCAGGTGGGCTTCATACGTCTGTGAGTACACAATCACATCATCCAAGTACAGCAAAACGGTCCCATAGGCAGTCTTCTCTCGGTCTTCCGGTGCCACGGCCACCTGCCAGTACCCGCTGGTGAGGTCAAGGGTGGAGAAGTAGTTAGCGGTTCTCAGCGAGGCCAGGGACTCTTTGATGCGGGGCAGAGGGTAAGCATCCTTATGCGTTATCTGGTTAATCTTCCGGTAATCCACACACATCCGCATGGTGCCATCCTTCTTCTTAACCAGCACCAACGGAGCGGCCCAGGGACTACAGCTGTCCCTAATAACCCCTGCCTCCTTCATGTTCCTCAACATGTCTTTGGCGCATTGGTAGTGCGCAGGGGGAATAGGCCTGTATCTCTCTTTAATAGGGGAGTGTGTACCGGTAGGGATGTGGTGTTGAACCCCTTTAATCTGCCCAAAATCTAGAGGGTGCTTGCTAAAAACCCGCTCATACTCCTGTACCACCCGGTATACCCCTTCCTTGTGGTGTATGGGGGTATCATCAGTGCCGACATGTAGCTCTCGATACCACTCGCCTAACTCCCCCAGGGATGAGTGGGAACCGGCAGCAGGCGGTGTGACCGGGGGAACGGCTTCATGGATCGTGTGGGGATCTAGAGTGAGCAATTTGGCAAGGGTAGCGTACCGGGTGGTGCATGAATGCACACATATTGGTTTTATAATCTTATTGTATTACTTTATATTCTTATTTCACTTGTGCATATCTCCACCATAATCCTGGCTAAGAAATATAGCTTTTTTTGGGGTACACAGGTAGTAAGGTCTTCTTTCTATTTCTTTAGGGGTGATATAGCCTGGTGGAACTCTAGACCTCTAACATTATATATGCACCCTTTTTCTTTATGGTTCTTGGACACCTTATAACATTCTTCCATACATATATATCTTTCTCATAAATTATAAATAATTAGGCATTTTTATATATTTTATTTACATTTTCATAAATAACTTTTTACAAAGCATGGGGGACATTCTCACATACATATAATTTTCATGTACGCATTCTGAAAATTTACGCATAAACCGTACACACTCCTTTTTGTAACAATTTCTATAACTCATTCGCTGAACTCTCATCCCGGATATTCATTCTTACACCGAATTTCCTGTTATAACACAACATTCATGATTTTTATTCAATTTATTTTTATTTTTTAGGTTTATTAGTAGTGATGAGCGAGTACTAAAAAGCTCGGGTGCTCGAAGCTCGGGCCGAGCCTCCCAAGATACTCGTGTACTCGGCCCGAGCACCGAGCCCAATGTTATCCTATGGGAGACCCGAGTATTTTTGTGAAATGACCACCGGCAGCATGTAGAAACCCTAAAAATGGCACAAAAGTCTCCGAAGAGTGCTCAAATGACATGGCAACAGCATGGGGAAGACCCCTTGAAGCATTTATCACTCAAAAGTCACAGCTGTGAATAATTTTGTCCGCGTTTTACGCCATTTTTACGGACTCACCAGAAAACCTTCCAAAATGACACCAAAATGATTTTTCATAGCGGAAATGTTAAGGGCACATACCCAATAGTGAGATAGAGCTAATGTATGTTACTTTTTGAGATCAATACATGAAAGATTTTACGTAAAACATTGTGTGGCACTCCGATGTCCCTGAGAAGAGACGTACATAAAGGCCTCTGAGTCTAATGTGCCCATTTTGAGGAACTGAGTCTTTGTAGTATTTTCCTTTGCCAGGGCAGTCCAAAATTGTGAGGTTCACCAATGCCCCTGCATACAGACGTGCATGATGGCCTGTAAACCTGAAGTGCCCATTGTAAGGAAGTGGGTCTATTGTAGTATAGCCCTTAGGCAGGGCAGCCAAAAATTGGGAGGCTCCACGTTGTCCCTGGATAGAGACGTGCATGAGGGCCTCAAAACATTAAGTGTCCAGTGTCAGGAAGTGGGTGTATTATAGTATAGCCCTTAGGCAGGGCAGCCAAAAATTGGGAGGCTCCACGTTGTCCCTGGATAGAGACGTGCATGAGGGCCTGTAAACCTGAAGTGCCCATTGGAAGGAAGTGGGTCTTTTGTAGTATAGCCCTTTGGCAGGGCAGCCAAAAATTGGGAGGCTCCACGTTGTCCCTGGATAGAGACGTGCATGAGGGCCTGTAAACCTGAAGTGCCCATTGGAAGGAAGTGGGTCTTTTGTAGTATAGCCCTTTGGCAGGGCAGCAAATAATTGGGAGGCTCCACGTTGTCCCTGGATAGAGACATGCATGAGGGCCTCAAAACATTAAGTGTCCATTGTCAGGAAGTGGGTGTATTATAGTATAGCCCTTAGGCAGGGCAGCCAAAAATTGGGAGGCTCCACGTTGTCCCTGGATAGAGACGTGCATGAGGGCCTGTAAACCTGAAGTGCCCATTGGAAGGAAGTGGGTCTTTTGTAGTATAGCCCTTTGGCAGGGCAGCCAAAAATTGGGAGGCTCCACGTTGTCCCTGGATAGAGACGTGCATGAGGGCCTCAAAACATTAAGTGTCCATTGTCAGGAAGTGGGTGTATTATAGTATAGCCCTTTGGCAGGGCAGCCAAAAATTGGGAGGCTCCACGTTGTCCCTGGATAGAGACGTGCATGAGGGCCTCAAAACATTAAGTGTCCATTGTCAGGAAGTGGGTGTATTATAGTATAGCCCTTAGGCAGGGCAGCCAAAAATTGGGAGGCTCCACGTTGTCCCTGGATAGAGACGTGCATGAGGGCCTCAAAACATTAAGTGTCCATTGTCAGGAAGTGGGTCTTTTGTAGTATAGCCCTTTGGCAGGGCAGCCAAAAATTGGGAGGCTCCACGTTGTCCCTGGATAGAGACGTGCATGAGGGCCTCAAAACATTAAGTGTCCATTGTCAGGAAGTGGGTGTATTATAGTATAGCCCTTAGGCAGGGCAGCCAAAAATTGGGAGGCTCCACGTTGTCCCTGGATAGAGACGTGCATGAGGGCCTCAAAACATTAAGTGTCCATTGTCAGGAAGTGGGTCTTTTGTAGTATAGCCCTTTGGCAGGGCAGCCAAAAATTGGGAGGCTCCACGTTGTCCCTGGATAGAGACGTGCATGAGGGCCTCAAAACATTAAGTGTCCATTGTCAGGAAGTGGGTGTATTATAGTATAGCCCTTTGGCAGGGCAGCCAAAAATTGGGAGGCTCCACGTTGTCCCTGCATAGAGACGTGCATGAGGGCCTCAAAACATTGTTCCCATTGCAAAGGAGCGGGTCTCCTGTCGTTGTAATGTCCATTCTGCAAAGAATGGGCGAAAAAATTTACCACTGGGGGTATACCTGAAACAAAGGCCTAACTCTTGTAACGGTCATCATGGTGGCGCATGAGGAGAAGGAGGAGCAGTCCAGCGATTATCCAAAGTCCAGAAGTGTGTACCCATGGGTGACTGGAGGTACATGGCAAATTCCCGTTACAAACTTTAAATTCCGCTCTCATTTGCTGGTGGTGTGGTGAAGTCTGGCCCAATCCAACCCTTGTTCATCTTGATCAGAGTCAGCCTGTCAGCATTTTCAGTTGACAGGCGGGTGCGTTTATCTGTAATGATTCCACCTGCGGCACTAAAAACACGCTCTGACAAAACGCTAGCGGCAGGGCAGGCCAGGACTTCCAAGGCGTAGAGAGCCAATTCATGCCACGTGTCCACCTTGGATACCCAATAATTGTAAGGCACAGAGGAATGTCGGAGTACAGTTGTTCGATCTGCAAGGTACTCCTTGAGCATCTGGGCAAACTTAGGATTTCTTGTGGCACTACCCCGCACCTCAGGGGCTGTGGTACGTGAGGGGCTGAGAAAACTGTCCCACATCTTAAAGACTGTTCCCCTACCTCTGGCGGATTGGACTTGTGCCTCTCTCGGCTGTACGCCTTGGTTGTCCACTGATTCCTGACCTATGCCGCTAGCGTTTTGTGAGGGGAATGCTTTGCCTACTTCCGTGACTATGGCCTTCCGGAACTGCTGCATTTTGGTTGACCTCTCCGCCTCGGGAATAAGAGACATAAAGTTCTCCTTGTAGCGTAGGTCTAACAGTGTTACCAACCAGTAATGATTGTCGGCCAAGATGTTCTTAACGCGAGGGTCACGAGACAGGCAGCTTACCATAAAGTCAGCCATGTGCGCCAGACTCTTAACAGCTTCAGTAGCCAGACCAACACGTTGACTGAACATGCTGTCCTCCTCCTCCTCCTCCTCCTCCTCCTCATCTACCCTGTCCTCTGGCCAGCCACGCTGAACCGAGGATATGACTGGTGTGCATGTCATATCCTCAATTTGGCCGGAGATTTGCTCCATGTCTTCATCCTCCTCCTCGTCATAGTCCTCCACTGCACGTTGTGATGAGACGAGGCTGGGCTGTGTGTTATCACCCACACCCACTACTGTTTCTTGCTGCAACTCATCGCGCTCTGCCTGCAATGCATCATGTTTGGTTTTGAGCAGAGACCGTTTTAGAAGGCAGAGTAGCGGTATGGTGATGCTAATAATGGCGTCATCACCACTCACCATCTTGGTGGAGTCCTCAAAGTTTTGGAGGATGGTACATAGGTCGGACATCCATCTCCACTCCTCAGGTGTTATGTGTGGAGTTTGACCCATTTCCCGACGGCTTAGGTGATGCAGGTACTCAACAACTGCCCTCTTCTGCTCACATATCCTGACCAACATGTGCAGAGTTGAATTCCAACGCGTGGGGACATCACACACCAGTCTGTGAGCCGGAAGATGCAAACTGCGCTGAAAGCCGGCAAGGCCGGCTGAAGCAGTAGGTGACTTTCGAAAATGTGCAGACAGGCGGCGAACTTTTACCAGCAGATCAGACAGCTCTGGGTATGACTTTAGAAACCGCTGAACCACGAGGTTGAGCACATGGGCCACGCATGGAACATGTGTCAGCTGGCCTCGCCTCAAAGCCGCCACCAGGTTCCGGCCATTGTCACACACGACCTTTCCTGGCTTTAGGTTCAGAGGTGTGAGCCAGTGATCTGCCTGCTGTTTCAGAGCTGTCCACAGCTCTTCTGCATTGTGGGGTTTGTCACCTATGCAGATTAGCTTCAGCACAGCCTGTTGCCGCTTCGCCGAGGCAGTGCTGCAGTGCTTCCAGCTTGGGACTGGTGTGGAGGGTACAGTGGATGAGGATGCGCAGGAGGAGGAGGAGGCTGAAGAGCATGACATTCCGGAGCTGTAGAGTGTGGGTGAAACACTGACTGAGGTAGGGCCTGCAAACCTTGGTGTGGGAAGGACGTGTTCCGTCCCTCGCTCAGACTGGGTCCCAGCTTCCACAATATTAACCCAGTGTGCCGTCAACGAGATGTAGCGGCCTTGCCCACAAGCACTTGTCCACGTGTCTGTGGTTAGGTGGACTTTGGGTGAAACAGCGTTGTTCAGGGCACGTGTGATGTTTTGTGACACGTGGTTATGCAATGCGGGGACGGCACACCGGGAGAAATAGTGGCGGCTGGGGACCGAGTAACGTGGGACAGCTGCCGCCATCAGGTCGCGGAATGCTTCTGTCTCCACCAGCCTAAAAGGCAACATTTCCAGCGCAAGCAGTCGCGAAATGTTAGCATTTAGAACTGTGGCATGTGGGGTGTTGGCAGTGTATTTGCGCCTGCGTTCAAAGGTTTGCTGAATGGATAACTGAACGCTGCGCTGGGACAAGGACGTGCTTGATGATGGTGTTATTTCTGAGTAGGCAACTGCAGGTGCAGGACCGGAGGAGGCTTGTTCGCAGGCAGCATGGACAGGGGATTGGCTCGCATGCACAACCAGCGAAGACGTAGCAGTGACATTAGCAAGCACTGCTCCTCAACTCTGTTGTACTTCCCACAAAGTCGGGTGCTTGGCTGACATGTGCCTGATCATGCTGGTGGTGGTCAGGCTGCTAGTTTTGGTACCCCTGCTGATGCTGGCACGGCAGGTGTTGCAAATGGCCTTTTTAGAATCATCTGGATCCAACTTAAAAAACTGCCAGACTCGGGAAGACCTAACATTTGTACAGGCACTTTGTGTCATGTTGTTGTTCCGGGGAACGGTTGCCTGACTTCTGCCTGGAGCCACCACCCTGCTTCTTACTGCCTGTTGGGATGCTACGCCTCCCTCCCCCTGTGCACTGCTGTCCTCGCTCTGCATATCCTCCTGCCAGGTTGGGTCAGTTACTGGATCATCCACCACGTCGTCTTCCTCTTCCGCACACTGCTCCTCCTCCTGACTTCCTGACAATTGTGTCTCATCATCGTCCACCCCTTGTTGAGACACGTTGCCAACTTCGTGAGAACGTGGCTGCTCAAATATTTGGCCATCTGTACATACGATCTCCTCATGACCCACTTCAACATGAGCTGGCGAGAGGCCAGAATGTGCGAATGGAAACGTGAACAGCTCTTCCGAGTGTCCAAGTGTGGGATCATTAATGTCCGAGGACGTGTACTCAGCCTTGTGGTAGGAAGGAGGATCAGGTTCTGAAATGTGCGGTGCAGTATCACGGCTACTGACACTTGACCGTGTGGAAGACAGAGTGTTTGTGGTGGTGCCAATCTGACTGGAAGCATTATCCGCTATCCAACAACCTGTTGACACTGGTCTTGGTTCAAGAGCGGTGTACTGCTGCGGTCCCCAAGAATTTGGGACAGGACGTGCGAGCGACTAGATGTGGCCCTTTGTTGTGGCAAAATTAGAGCTTGCCCACGACCTCGGCCTCTGCCTGCACCACCATCACGTCCACTTCCTTGTTCCTTGCCAACGCCCTTGCGCATTTTGCAATGCTGTGCTGACGTGTATTCACTAGACTTGGGCGTTATATCAAAGTTTGTGCAAATTGTGCACCTGTACGCTGCCACCGACAGGCACACACGTGCGGTTTTTAAATGCAAGCACGGACGCACTAAGTACCTAACAGGTTTTAGGAGCAAAAATTAATGACGAGAACTCTGACACTATCAGCCACTGCTGACTGACGTGTATTATACACTACACTTGTGCGTTATATAATAGTTTGGTAAAAACGCACACAAGTGCACCTGTACGCTGCCACCGACAGGCACACACGTGCGGTTTTTAAATGCAAGCACGGACGCACTAAGAACCTAACACAGGTTTTAGGAGCAAAAATTAATGACACTATCTGACACTATCAGGACTGTTTTAGACTGTGTACACCAGCCCCAGATATGATGAAGGCTGGTATACGGTCACCACTAGGAATGGCTATATACCCTGCCTGCCTGCCTGCCTGCCTGCCTGTATACTGCTACAATAGTCCTGACAAGGACTCTTTTGGTCACTAGCCTGTATTCCAACCTGGCTATACCCTGCCTGTATACAGCAACAATAGTCCTGAGAAGGACTCTGCTACTGTACTCCGACCTGGCTATACCCTGCCTGCCTGTATACAACTAGAATAGTCCTGAGAAGGACTTTTGGTCACACTGTTTGCAGCCCTGCTACGGAAATAGCTATAAAGGGCCGCAAACCTTTCCCTGAAGCAGCGACCCTCTCCCTGCACTGACTGTCTGGATAGCTGTGAGCAGAGCACAGCGCGCCCGCCGGTATAAAGGCTCGGTCACGCTGTGCAGGCCGGCCAATCACTGCAATTCCACAACTAACAGGGCTGTGGCATTGCAGTGGTCTGCCAGCCAATCCCTGCATGAGGGCTGGCTCTCAAAAGAGCGCCAACATGCAGGGATGAAGACCACGAGTACAGCACGAGTATCGCGAGATTACTCGGTCCCCGTCGAGTAGACCGAGTACAGTGATACTCGTGCGAGTACCGAGTAGTAACAAGCATGCTCGCTCATCACTATTTATTAGTAAAATGGCTTACACTCCCCTTTTTTCCACTTTTTTCTTCACTACTTTTATAAAGAAATTTTTCCTTTCTTTATTCTTAATGCAATTTTATATAGCAACACCACCATTTTTTGCCACGAACATAATTTTTCTTGTCCGTCATCCCGTTCACCCTTACAGGGTTGTGGACAGATGCACTTGTCACTACACTTCTAAGACTCAATACAGGGTCTGGAGCTCAATGCTCCCTTTTTGTTTTTTTTTTCTTCTTTTTTTTCTTTTTTTCATTTTGTCCTTCTTCTTCTTCTTTTTCTGATTTTTGTCTCAAAAAGCTGATGAAATTTGAAACACTATACCCCAGTGATTTTATAAATGTTTCTCAATATATCACTTGAGAACTTTTATGGCCGGTATTGTAACAGTTGACCATCCCGGCAGTATTTGAAATACAGCAGTCAGTCCTCTGACGTAGCTCCATATGTGTATATATAGAGGTTCTTCCTCCTTTGATTGCATACTGTTCTTTTTTTGCCCTGATGAAGGAGACAGTGATCTCTGAAACACATTGACCGGAAAAAAGAATAAAGAGATGAAATAATTAACATCAGTTTCCTTTGGTGACAGCGCGGCACGCACCCGATTTTCCTCCTATACGTTATTGCTCTTCTACTAGGGGCTGCGGCTGTCGCCATTTGTAACGTGCATTTAGGGGTTGTGACTGGCACAACCTTAATAGGTGAGTGCAACTACTATTAATTATTTGTTACCTTACCAGGTAAGACCCTAATTTGTGCGTCTGCTCCAGAGTTATTTCCCTGATTATTAATATCTGACAGGCAGTGATTGATCCTGCATTCTCACCTTCCTCTCTGTTGCACATTCTTATTGTTCCTATATGCTCTCTATTTCCATCAGACTTTTTTTGTCCTTCGGTGGGGCTCTAACATATGTGCACCATTTATTATTTATTTTTATGGATTCCTTTCTTTTTTCATGCTAGCGTTCATTATGCAGTAGTCATTCATGATATATCTTATATTTGTGAATCCATTAGGGCTCTATATGTCTGGTGCATCACATTGGGTCTTTTCAGTGCACAATAGGCACCTTTTTCTGTTATGCTCTGCTGCCACCTTATGGACATCCTATCAGTGATGCCAGAAAAAAATGGACATGTCTCCGTGCAGCAATCACGGACACGCGGGTACGCCGCACGGAGACACGTGCAGTGAAAAATCACTGATGTGTGAGCAGACCCATTCATTATAATGGATCTGCGTATCTCAGTGATTCTGTTATGTTTAAAAAAAAGCACAAACGTACCAGAATCACTGACGTGTGAAACAGGCCTTATAGTGTTTTGATTTATGTATGTATTATACAACTTCTGTGGATCTTGTATGAGTGACTTTTCTTCATTTTATTGGATTGTTTTAAAATATTGAAATAAAGTCACGCTTCCTATGCATCCTTTTGTATTCTGATTGGCTACTATAATACAGTTTTTAGGCACTGAGATCGATACCAGAGGCATGGTCTTCCGCTTACCAGAGGATAAGCTCAAAAGGCTAAGGGACATAATAGAAGGGTTTAGTGCTGTTAATAAGGTGGCATTAAGATAAATGAAATATATCTTCTCGGTCTTCTCGTTTTCTTGCTGAGTTGTGCCAATGGACAGAGTTTTTTCTAGACATTTGCTATTGGAAACTCAGGGAACCAAAGCTCCTGGATAGAGTTGAGCGCGGTTCGTGGTTCGTGGTTCTCCAGTTCTAGGCTCGAGTGATTTTGGGGCATGTTCTAGATCGAACTAGAACTCGAGCTTTTTGCAAAAGCTCGATAGTTCTAGAAACGTTCGAGAACGGTTCTAGCAGCCAAAAAACAGCTAAATCATAGCTTGGTTTCTGCTGTAATAGTGTAAGTCACTCTGTGAATCAAACTATTATCACATTTCAGTGTATAGTGTGCGTGAACAGCGCCTTCAGATCACTGCTGTTTCTATAATGGCGATCGCCATTTTTTTTTTTTTTTTCTTGTCTTCCTTCCCTAAGTGCGCGCGTCTTGTGGGGCGGGCCAGCATGTCAGCCAATCACAGACACACGCACAGCTAAGTTGACTTTGAGCCAGAGAAGCAACGGCATGTGTGATAGGATCTGCATGTCACATGTCCCTGCATTATAAAACCGGACATTTTCTTCACGGACGCCATTATCTGCCTTCTGCGTCTTTGGTGTCAGACATCACTGTCGCAGCTCCGTCCTCCTGAGTCCTATAGCCGATACAGCTGTATGCGCTGCATACACAGCGTTAGACAGCATAGGGAGAGCACTTTATAGCAGTCCTTTTAAGGGCTCAAACCGGCAGGGTCAGAGAGCCATAGGTGACAGGTCCTGCAAACAGCAACAGCATCTGTGTAGCCAAGGTCAGGGATTTCCTCCCTGCATTTCACCATTAGGAGGGAATAGAAAGGCAGGCTTCCATTCCTCTACCCAGAGCACCACAATCCTGCCACTGTACCCTCCTGTCCTCTGCACACTCCAACTCATTATAACTAAGCCATTATACTAGCAAACACTCAGTGTACCTAGTGGCATCCTATCTGTGGCTATTGGACTTTGCTATAGTCCCACTAGTGCAAAGACATTTGCAGAGCACGTCTGCCTGCATTGCACACTCCAACTTTTTTAAACTAAGCAATTTTACTAGCAAACACTCAGTGTACCTAGTGGCATCCTATACGTGGCTATTGGACTTTGCTATAGTCCGACTAGTGCCAAGACATTTGCAGAGCGCATCTGCCTGCGTTGCACACTCCAACTAATTTTAACTTAGCCATTATACTAGCAAACACTCAGTGTACCTAGTGGCATCCTATACGTGGCTATTGGACTTTGCTATAGTCCCACTAGTGCCAAGACATTTGCAGAGCGCATCTGCCTGCGTTGCACACTCCAACTAATTATAAGTAAGCCATTATACTAGCAAACACTCAGTGTACCTAGTGGCATCCTATCTGTGGCTATTGGACTTTGCTATAGTCCCACTAGTGCAAAGACATTTGCAGAGCACGTCTGCCTGCATTGCACACTCCAACTTTTTTAAACTAAGCAATTTTACTAGCAAACACTCAGTGTACCTAGTGGCATCCTATACGTGGCTATTGGACTTTGCTATAGTCCCACTAGTGCCAAGACATTTGCAGAGCGCATCTGCCTGCGTTGCACACTCCAACTAATTATAAGTAAGCCATTATACTAGCAAACACTCAGTGTACCTAGTGGCATCCTATCTGTGGCTATTGGACTTTGCTATAGTCCCACTAGTGCAAAGACATTTGCAGAGCACGTCTGCCTGCATTGCACACTCCAACTTTTTTAAACTAAGCAATTTTACTAGCAAACACTCAGTGTACCTAGTGGCATCCTATACGTGGCTATTGGACTTTGCTATAGTCCCACTAGTGCCAAGACATTTGCAGAGCGCATCTGCCTGCGTTGCACACTCCAACTAATTATAAGTAAGCCATTATACTAGCAAACACTCAGTGTACCTAGTGGCATCCTATCTGTGGCTATTGGACTTTGCTATAGTCCCACTAGTGCCAAGACATTTGCAGAGCGCATCTGCCTGCGTTGCACACTCCAACTAATTATAAGTAAGCCATTATACTAGCAAACACTCAGTGTACCTAGTGGCATCCTATACGTGGCTATTGGACCTTGCTATAGTCCCACTAGTGCCAAGACATTTGCAGAGCGCATCTGCCTGCGTTGCACACTCCAACTAATTAT
The DNA here is from genome assembly GCF_048569485.1 of Anomaloglossus baeobatrachus. Lineage (NCBI taxonomy): Eukaryota > Metazoa > Chordata > Amphibia > Anura > Aromobatidae > Anomaloglossus > Anomaloglossus baeobatrachus. The sequence continues at coordinate 146,541 of NW_027441988.1, read as the reverse complement.
AAGTAAGCCATTATACTAGCAAACACTCAGTGTACCTAGTGGCATCCTATACGTGGCTATTGGACCTTGCTATAGTCCCACTAGTGCCAAGACATTTGCAGAGCGCATCTGCCTGCGTTGCACACTCCAACTAATTATAAGTAAGCCATTATACTAGCAAACACTCAGTGTCTTGGCACTAGTGGGACTATAGCAAGGTCCAATAGCCACGTATAGGATGCCACTAGGTACACTGAGTGTTTGCTAGTATAATGGCTTACTTATAATTAGTTGGAGTGTGCAACGCAGGCAGATGCGCTCTGCAAATGTCTTGGCACTAGTGGGACTATAGCAAGGTCCAATAGCCACGTATAGGATGCCACTAGGTACACTGAGTGTTTGCTAGTATAATGGCTTACTTATAATTAGTTGGAGTGTGCAACGCAGGCAGATGCTCTCTGCAAATGTCTTGGCACTAGTGGGACTATAGCAAAGTCCAATAGCCACAGATAGGATGCCACTAGGTACACTGAGTGTTTGCTAGTATAATGGCTTACTTATAATTAGTTGGAGTGTGCAACGCAGGCAGATGCGCTCTGCAAATGTCTTGGCACTAGTGGGACTATAGCAAAGTCCAATAGCCACGTATAGGATGCCACTAGGTACACTGAGTGTTTGCTAGTAAAATTGCTTAGTTTAAAAAAGTTGGAGTGTGCAATGCAGGCAGACGTGCTCTGCAAATGTCTTTGCACTAGTGGGACTATAGCAAAGTCCAATAGCCACAGATAGGATGCCACTAGGTACACTGAGTGTTTGCTAGTATAATGGCTTACTTATAATTAGTTGGAGTGTGCAACGCAGGCAGATGCGCTCTGCAAATGTCTTGGCACTAGTGGGACTATAGCAAAGTCCAATAGCCACGTATAGGATGCCACTAGGTACACTGAGTGTTTGCTAGTATAATGGCTTACTTATAATTAGTTGGAGTGTGCAACGCAGGCAGATGCGCTCTGCAAATGTCTTGGCACTAGTGGGACTATAGCAAGGTCTAATAGCCACGTATAGGATGCCACTAGGTACACTGAGTGTTTGCTAGTATAATGGCTTACTTATAATTAGTTGGAGTGTGCAACGCAGGCAGATGCGCTCTGCAAATGTCTTGGCACTAGTGGGACTATAGCAAAGTCCAATAGCCACGTATAGGATGCCACTAGGTACACTGAGTGTTTGCTAGTATAATGGCTAAGTTAAAATTAGTTGGAGTGTGCAACGCAGGCAGATGCGCTCTGCAAATGTCTTGGCACTAGTGGGACTATAGCAAAGTCCAATAGCCACGTATAGGATGCCACTAGGTACACTGAGTGTTTGCTAGTAAAATTGCTTAGTTTAAAAAAGTTGGAGTGTGCAATGCAGGCAGACGTGCTCTGCAAATGTCTTTGCACTAGTGGGACTATAGCAAAGTCCAATAGCCACAGATAGGATGCCACTAGGTACACTGAGTTTTTGCTAGTATAATGGCTTACTTATAATTAGTTGGAGTGTGCAACGCAGGCAGATGCGCTCTGCAAATGTCTTGGCACTAGTGGGACTATAGCAAGGTCCAATAGCCACGTATAGGATGCCACTAGGTACACTGAGTGTTTGCTAGTATAATGGCTTACTTATAATTAGTTGGAGTGTGCAACGCAGGCAGATGCGCTCTGCAAATGTCTTGGCACTAGTGGGACTATAGCAAGGTCCAATAGCCACGTATAGGATGCCACTAGGTACACTGAGTGTTTGCTAGTATAATGGCTTACTTATAATTAGTTGGAGTGTGCAACGCAGGCAGATGCGCTCTGCAAATGTCTTGGCACTAGTGGGACTATAGCAAAGTCCAATAGCCACAGATAGGATGCCACTAGGTACACTGAGTGTTTGCTAGTATAATGGCTTACTTATAATTAGTTGGAGTGTGCAACGCAGGCAGATGCGCTCTGCAAATGTCTTGGCACTAGTGGGACTATAGCAAGGTCCAATAGCCACGTATAGGATGCCACTAGGTACACTGAGTGTTTGCTAGTATAATGGCTTACTTATAATTAGTTGGAGTGTGCAACGCAGGCAGATGCGCTCTGCAAATGTCTTGGCACTAGTGGGACTATAGCAAGGTCCAATAGCCACGTATAGGATGCCACTAGGTACACTGAGTGTTTGCTAGTATAATGGCTTACTTATAATTAGTTGGAGTGTGCAACGCAGGCAGATGCGCTCTGCAAATGTCTTGGCACTAGAGGGACTATAGCAAAGTCCAATAGCCACAGATAGGATGCCACTAGGTACACTGAGTGTTTGCTAGTATAATGGCTTACTTATAATTAGTTGGAGTGTGCAACGCAGGCAGATGCGCTCTGCAAATGTCTTGGCACTAGTGGGACTATAGCAAAGTCCAATAGCCACGTATAGGATGCCACTAGGTACACTGAGTGTTTGCTAGTAAAATTGCTTAGTTTAAAAAAGTTGGAGTGTGCAATGCAGGCAGACGTGCTCTGCAAATGTCTTTGCACTAGTGGGACTATAGCAAAGTCCAATAGCCACAGATAGGATGCCACTAGGTACACTGAGTGTTTGCTAGTATAATGGCTTACTTATAATTAGTTGGAGTGTGCAACGCAGGCAGATGCGCTCTGCAAATGTCTTGGCACTAGTGGGACTATAGCAAAGTCCAATAGCCACGTATAGGATGCCACTAGGTACACTGAGTGTTTGCTAGTATAATGGCTAAGTTAAAATTAGTTGGAGTGTGCAACGCAGGCAGATGCGCTCTGCAAATGTCTTGGCACTAGTGGGACTATAGCAAAGTCCAATAGCCACGTATAGGATGCCACTAGGTACACTGAGTGTTTGCTAGTAAAATTGCTTAGTTTAAAAAAGTTGGAGTGTGCAATGCAGGCAGACGTGCTCTGCAAATGTCTTTGCACTAGTGGGACTATAGCAAAGTCCAATAGCCACAGATAGGATGCCACTAGGTACACTGAGTGTTTGCTAGTATAATGGCTTAGTTATAATGAGTTGGAGTGTGCAGAGGACAGGAGGGTACAGTGGCAGGATTGTGGTGCTCTGGGTAGAGGAATGGAAGCCTGCCTTTCTATTCCCTCCTAATGGTGAAATGCAGGGAGGAAATCCCTGACCTTGGCTACACAGATGCTGTTGCTGTTTGCAGGACCTGTCACCTATGGCTCTCTGACCCTGCCGGTTTGAGCCCTTAAAAGGACTGCTATAAAGTGCTCTCCCTATGCTGTCTAACGCTGTGTATGCAGCGCATACAGCTGTATCGGCTATAGGACTCAGGAGGACGGAGCTGCGACAGTGATGTCTGACACCAAAGACGCAGAAGGCAGATAATGGCGTCCGTGAAGAAAATGTCCGGTTTTATAATGCAGGGACATGTGACATGCAGATCCTATCACACATGCCGTTGCTTCTCTGGCTCAAAGTCAACTTAGCTGTGTGTGTGTCTGTGATTGGCTGACATGCTGGCCCGCCCCACAAGACGCGCGCACTTAGGGAAGGAAGACAAGACAAAAAAAAAAAAAATGGCGATCGCCATTATAGAAACAGCAGTGATCTGAAGGCGCTGTTCACGCACACTATACACTGAAATGTGATAATAGTTTGATTCACAGAGTGACTTGCACTATTACAGCAGAAACCAAGCTATGATTTAGCTGTTTTTTGGCTGCTAGAACCGTTCTCGAACGTTTCTAGAACTATCGAGCTTTTGCAAAAAGCTCGAGTTCTAGTTCGATCTAGAACATGCCCCAAAATCACTCGAGCCTAGAACTGGAGAACCACGAACCACGAACCGCGCTCAACTCTATCCAGGAGCTTTGGTTCCCTGAGTTTCCAATAGCAAATGTCTAGAAAAAACTCTGTCCATTGGCACAACTCAGCAAGAAAACGAGAAGACCGAGAAGATATATTTCATTTATCTTAATGCCACCTTATTAACAGCACTAAACCCTTCTATTATGTCCCTTAGCCTTTTGAGCTTATCCTCTGGTAAGCGGAAGACCATGCCTCTGGTATCGATCTCAGTGCCTAAAAACTGTATTATAGTAGCCAATCAGAATACAAAAGGATGCATAGGAAGCGTGACTTTATTTCAATATTTTAAAACAATCCAATAAAATGAAGAAAAGTCACTCATACAAGATCCACAGAAGTTGTATAATACATACATAAATCAAAACACTATAAGGCCTGTTTCACACGTCAGTGATTCTGGTACGTTTGTGCTTTTTTTTAAACATAACAGAATCACTGAGATACGCAGATCCATTATAATGAATGGGTCTGCTCACACATCAGTGATTTTTCACTGCACGTGTCTCCGTGCGGCGTACCCGCGTGTCCGTGATTGCTGCACGGAGACATGTCCATTTTTTTCTGGCATCACTGATAGGATGTCCATAAGGTGGCAGCAGAGCATAACAGAAAAAGGTGCCTATTGTGCACTGAAAAGACCCAATGTGATGCACCAGACATATAGAGCCCTAATGGATTCACAAATATAAGATATATCATGAATGACTACTGCATAATGAACGCTAGCATGAAAAAAGAAAGGAATCCATAAAAATAAATAATAAATGGTGCACATATGTTAGAGCCCCACCGAAGGACAAAAAAAGTCTGATGGAAATAGAGAGCATATAGGAACAATAAGAATGTGCAACAGAGAGGAAGGTGAGAATGCAGGATCAATCACTGCCTGTCAGATATTAATAATCAGGGAAATAACTCTGGAGCAGACGCACAAATTAGGGTCTTACCTGGTAAGGTAACAAATAATTAATAGTAGTTGCACTCACCTATTAAGGTTGTGCCAGTCACAACCCCTAAATGCACGTTACAAATGGCGACAGCCGCAGCCCCTAGTAGAAGAGCAATAACGTATAGGAGGAAAATCGGGTGCGTGCCGCGCTGTCACCAAAGGAAACTGATGTTAATTATTTCATCTCTTTATTCTTTTTTCCGGTCAATGTGTTTCAGAGATCACTGTCTCCTTCATCAGGGCAAAAAAAGAACAGTATGCAATCAAAGGAGGAAGAACCTCTATATATACACATATGGAGCTACGTCAGAGGACTGACTGCTGTATTTCAAATACTGCCGGGATGGTCAACTGTTACAATACCGGCCATAAAAGTTCTCAAGTGATATATTGAGAAACATTTATAAAATCACTGGGGTATAGTGTTTCAAATTTCATCAGCTTTTTGAGACAAAAATCAGAAAAAGAAGAAGAAGAAGGACAAAATGAAAAAAAGAAAAAAAAGAAGAAAAAAAAAACAAAAAGGGAGCATTGAGCTCCAGACCCTGTATTGAGTCTTAGAAGTGTAGTGACAAGTGCATCTGTCCACAACCCTGTAAGGGTGAACGGGATGACGGACAAGAAAAATTATGTTCGTGGCAAAAAATGGTGGTGTTGCTATATAAAATTGCATTAAGAATAAAGAAAGGAAAAATTTCTTTATAAAAGTAGTGAAGAAAAAAGTGGAAAAAAGGGGAGTGTAAGCCATTTTACTAATAAATAGTGATGAGCGAGCATGCTTGTTACTACTCGGTACTCGCACGAGTATCACTGTACTCGGTCTACTCGACGGGGACCGAGTAATCTCGCGATACTCGTGCTGTACTCGTGGTCTTCATCCCTGCATGTTGGCGCTCTTTTGAGAGCCAGCCCTCATGCAGGGATTGGCTGGCAGACCACTGCAATGCCACAGCCCTGTTAGTTGTGGAATTGCAGTGATTGGCCGGCCTGCACAGCGTGACCGAGCCTTTATACCGGCGGGCGCGCTGTGCTCTGCTCACAGCTATCCAGACAGTCAGTGCAGGGAGAGGGTCGCTGCTTCAGGGAAAGGTTTGCGGCCCTTTATAGCTATTTCCGTAGCAGGGCTGCAAACAGTGTGACCAAAAGTCCTTCTCAGGACTATTCTAGTTGTATACAGGCAGGCAGGGTATAGCCAGGTCGGAGTACAGTAGCAGAGTCCTTCTCAGGACTATTGTTGCTGTATACAGGCAGGGTATAGCCAGGTTGGAATACAGGCTAGTGACCAAAAGAGTCCTTGTCAGGACTATTGTAGCAGTATACAGGCAGGCAGGCAGGCAGGCAGGGTATATAGCCATTCCTAGTGGTGACCGTATACCAGCCTTCATCATATCTGGGGCTGGTGTACACAGTCTAAAACAGTCCTGATAGTGTCAGACTTCTCAGCAATTGTCGCTCCTAAAACCTGTTAGGTTCTTAGTGCGTCCGTGCTTGCATTTAAAAACCGCACGTGTGTGCCTGTCGGTGGCAGCGTACAGGTGCACTTGTGTGCGTTTTTACCAAACTATTATATAACGCACAAGTGTAGTGTATAATACACGTCAGTCAGCAGTGGCTGATAGTGTCAGAGTTCTCGTCATTAATTTTTGCTCCTAAAACCTGTGTTAGGTTCTTAGTGCGTCCGTGCTTGCATTTAAAAACCGCACGTGTGTGCCTGTCGGTGGCAGCGTACAGGTGCACTTGTGTGCGTTTTTACCAAACTATTATATAACGCACAAGTGTAGTGTATAATACACGTCAGTCAGCAGTGGCTGATAGTGTCAGAGTTCTCGTCATTAATTTTTGCTCCTAAAACCTGTGTTAGGTTCTTAGTGCGTCCGTGCTTGCATTTAAAAACCGCACGTGTGTGCCTGTCGGTGGCAGCGTACAGGTGCACTTGTGTGCGTTTTTACCAAACTATTATATAACGCACAAGTGTAGTGTATAATACACGTCAGTCAGCAGTGGCTGATAGTGTCAGAGTTCTCGTCATTAATTTTTGCTCCTAAAACCTGTGTTAGGTTCTTAGTGCGTCCGTACTTGCATTTAAAAACCGCACGTGTGTGCCTGTCGGTGGCAGCGTACAGGTGCACTTGTGTGCGTTTTTACCAAACTATTATATAACGCACAAGTGTAGTGTATAATACACGTCAGTCAGCAGTGGCTGATAGTGTCAGAGTTCTCGTCATTAATTTTTGCTCCTAAAACCTGTTAGGTTCTTAGTGCGTCCGTGCTTGCATTTAAAAACCGCACGTGTGTGCCTGTCGGTGGCAGCGTACAGGTGCACAATTTGCACAAACTTTGATATAACGCCCAAGTCTAGTGAATACACGTCAGCACAGCATTGCAAAATGCGCAAGGGCGTTGGCAAGGAACAAGGAAGTGGACGTGATGGTGGTGCAGGCAGAGGCCGAGGTCGTGGGCAAGCTCTAATTTTGCCACAACAAAGGGCCACATCTAGTCGCTCGCACGTCCTGTCCCAAATTCTTGGGGACCGCAGCAGTACACCGCTCTTGAACCAAGACCAGTGTCAACAGGTTGTTAGTTGGATAGCGGATAATGCTTCCAGTCAGATTGGCACCACCACAAACACTCTGTCTTCCACACGGTCAAGTGTCAGTAGCCGTGATACTGCACCGCACATTTCAGAACCTGATCCTCCTTCCTACCACAAGGCTGAGTACACGTCCTCGGACATTAATGATCCCACACTTGGACACTCGGAAGAGCTGTTCACGTTTCCATTCGCACATTCTGGCCTCTCGCCAGCTCATGTTGAAGTGGGTCATGAGGAGATCGTATGTACAGATGGCCAAATATTTGAGCAGCCACGTTCTCACGAAGTTGGCAACGTGTCTCAACAAGGGGTGGACGATGATGAGACACAATTGTCAGGAAGTCAGGAGGAGGAGCAGGGTGCGGAAGAGGAAGACGACGTGGTGGATGATCCAGTAACTGACCCAACCTGGCAGGAGGATATGCAGAGCGAGGACAGCAGTGCACAGGGGGAGGGAGGCGTAGCATCCCAACAGGCAGTAAGAAGCAGGGTGGTGGCTCCAGGCAGAAGTCAGGCAACCGTTCCCCGGAACAACAACACGACACAAGATGCCTGTACAAATGTTAGGTCTTCCCGAGTCTGGCAGTTTTTTAAGTTGGATCCAGATGATTCTAAAAAGGCCATTTGCAACACCTGCCGTGCCAGCATCAGCAGGGGTACCAAAACTAGCAGCCTGACCACCACCAGCATGATCAGGCACATGTCAGCCAAGCACCCGACTTTGTGGGAAGTACAACAGAGTCGAGGAGCAGTGCTTGCTAATGTCACTGCTACGTCTTCGCTGGTTGTGCATGCGAGCCAATCCCCTGTCCATGCTGCCTACGAACAAGCCTCCTCCGGTCCTGCACCTGCAGTTGCCTACTCAGAAATAACACCATCATCAAGCACGTCCTTGTCCCAGCGCAGCGTTCAGTTATCCATTCAGCAAACCTTTGAACGCAGGCGCAAATACACTGCCAACACCCCACATGCCACAGTTCTAAATGCTAACATTTCGCGACTGCTTGCGCTGGAAATGTTGCCTTTAAGGCTGGTGGAGACAGAAGCATTGCGCGACCTGATGGCGGCAGCTGTCCCACGTTACTCGGTCCCCAGCCGCCACTATTTCTCCCGGTGTGCCGTCCCCGCGTTGCATAACCACGTGTCACAAAACATCACACGTGCCCTGAACAACGCTGTTTCACCCAAAGTCCACCTAACCACAGACACGTGGACAAGTGCTTGTGGGCAAGGCCGCTACATCTCGTTGACGGCACACTGGGTTAATATTGTGGAAGCTGGGACCCAGTCTGAGCGAGGGACGGAACACGTCCTTTCCACACCAAGGTTTGCAGGCCCTACCTCAGTCAGTGTTTCACCCACACTCTACAGCTCCGGAATGTCATGCTCTTCAGCCTCCTCCTCCTCCTGCGCATCCTCATCCACTGTACCCTCCACACCAGTCCCAAGCTGGAAGCACTGCAGCACTGCCTCGGCGAAGCGGCAACAGGCTGTGCTGAAGCTAATCTGCATAGGTGACAAACCCCACAATGCAGAAGAGCTGTGGACAGCTCTGAAACAGCAGGCAGATCACTGGCTCACACCTCTGAACCTAAAGCCAGGAAAGGTCGTGTGTGACAATGGCCGGAACCTGGTGGCGGCTTTGAGGCGAGGCCAGCTGACACATGTTCCATGCGTGGCCCATGTGCTCAACCTCGTGGTTCAGCGGTTTCTAAAGTCATACCCAGAGCTGTCTGATCTGCTGGTAAAAGTTCGCCGCCTGTCTGCACATTTTCGAAAGTCACCTACTGCTTCAGCCGGCCTTGCCGGCTTTCAGCGCAGTTTGCATCTTCCGGCTCACAGACTGGTGTGTGATGTCCCCACGCGTTGGAATTCAACTCTGCACATGTTGGTCAGGATATGTGAGCAGAAGAGGGCAGTTGTTGAGTACCTGCATCACCTAAGCCGTCGGGAAATGGGTCAAACTCCACACATAACACCTGAGGAGTGGAGATGGATGTCCGACCTATGTACCATCCTCCAAAACTTTGAGGACTCCACCAAGATGGTGAGTGGTGATGACGCCATTATTAGCGTCACCATACCGCTACTCTGCCTTCTAAAACGGTCTCTGCTCAAAACCAAACATGATGCATTGCAGGCGGAGCGCGATGAGTTGCAGCAAGAAACAGTAGTGGGTGTGGGTGATAACACACAGCCCAGCCTCGTCTCATCACAACGTGCAGTGGAGGACTATGACGAGGAGGAGGATGAAGACATGGAGCAAATCTCCGGCCAAATTGAGGATATGACATGCACACCAGTCATATCCTCGGTTCAGCGTGGCTGGCCAGAGGACAGGGTAGATGAGGAGGAGGAGGAGGAGGAGGACAGCATGTTCAGTCAACGTGTTGGTCAGGCTACTGAAGTCCTGGCTGTTAAGAGTCTGGCGCACATGGCTGACTTTATGGTAAGCTGCCTGTCTCGTGACCCTCGCGTTAAGAACATCTTGGCCGACAATCATTACTGGTTGGTAACACTGTTAGACCCACGCTACAAGGAGAACTTTATGTCTCTTATTCCCGAGGCGGAGAGGTCAACCAAAATGCAGCAGTTACGGAAGGCCATAGTCACGGAAGTAGGCAAAGCATTCCCCTCACAAAACGCTAGCGGCATAGGTCAGGAATCAGTGGACAACCAAGGCGTACAGCCGAGAGAGGCACAAGTCCAATCCGCCAGAGGTAGGGGAACAGTCTTTAAGATGTGGGACAGTTTTCTCAGCCCCTCACGTACCACAGCCCCTGAGGTGCGGGGTAGTGCCACAAGAAATCCTAAGTTTGCCCAGATGCTCAAGGAGTACCTTGCAGATCGAACAACTGTACTCCGACATTCCTCTGTGCCTTACAATTATTGGGTATCCAAGGTGGACACGTGGCATGAATTGGCTCTCTACGCCTTGGAAGTCCTGGCCTGCCCTGCCGCTAGCGTTTTGTCAGAGCGTGTTTTTAGTGCCGCAGGTGGAATCATTACAGATAAACGCACCCGCCTGTCAACTGAAAATGCTGACAGGCTGACTCTGATCAAGATGAACAAGGGTTGGATTGGGCCAGACTTCACCACACCACCAGCAAATGAGAGCGGAATTTAAAGTTTGTAACGGGAATTTGCCATGTACCTCCAGTCACCCATGGGTACACACTTCTGGACTTTGGATAATCGCTGGACTGCTCCTCCTTCTCCTCATGCGCCACCATGATGACCGTTACAAGAGTTAGGCCTTTGTTTCAGGTATACCCCCAGTGGTAAATTTTTTCGCCCATTCTTTGCAGAATGGACATTACAACGACAGGAGACCCGCTCCTTTGCAATGGGAACAATGTTTTGAGGCCCTCATGCACGTCTCTATGCAGGGACAACGTGGAGCCTCCCAATTTTTGGCTGCCCTGCCAAAGGGCTATACTATAATACACCCACTTCCTGACAATGGACACTTAATGTTTTGAGGCCCTCATGCACGTCTCTATCCAGGGACAACGTGGAGCCTCCCAATTTTTGGCTGCCCTGCCAAAGGGCTATACTACAAAAGACCCACTTCCTGACAATGGACACTTAATGTTTTGAGGCCCTCATGCACGTCTCTATCCAGGGACAACGTGGAGCCTCCCAATTTTTGGCTGCCCTGCCTAAGGGCTATACTATAATACACCCACTTCCTGACAATGGACACTTAATGTTTTGAGGCCCTCATGCACGTCTCTATCCAGGGACAACGTGGAGCCTCCCAATTTTTGGCTGCCCTGCCAAAGGGCTATACTACAAAAGACCCACTTCCTGACAATGGACACTTAATGTTTTGAGGCCCTCATGCACGTCTCTATCCAGGGACAACGTGAAGCCTCCCAATTTTTGGCTGCCCTGCCAAAGGGCTATACTACAAAAGACCCACTTCCTGACAATGGACACTTAATGTTTTGAGGCCCTCATGCACGTCTCTATCCAGGGACAACGTGGAGCCTCCCAATTTTTGGCTGCCCTGCCTAAGGGCTATACTATAATACACCCACTTCCTGACAATGGACACTTAATGTTTTGAGGCCCTCATGCACGTCTCTATCCAGGGACAACGTGGAGCCTCCCAATTTTTGGCTGCCCTGCCAAAGGGCTATACTATAATACACCCACTTCCTGACAATGGACACTTAATGTTTTGAGGCCCTCATGCACGTCTCTATCCAGGGACAACGTGGAGCCTCCCAATTTTTGGCTGCCCTGCCAAAGGGCTATACTACAAAAGACCCACTTCCTTCCAATGGGCACTTCAGGTTTACAGGCCCTCATGCACGTCTCTATCCAGGGACAACGTGGAGCCTCCCAATTTTTGGCTGCCCTGCCTAAGGGCTATACTATAATACACCCACTTCCTGACAATGGACACTTAATGTTTTGAGGCCCTCATGCATGTCTCTATCCAGGGACAACGTGGAGCCTCCCAATTTTTGGCTGCCCTGCCAAAGGGCTATACTACAAAAGACCCACTTCCTTCCAATGGGCACTTCAGGTTTACAAGCCCTCATGCACGTCTCTATCCAGGGACAACGTGGAGCCTCCCAATTTTTGGCTGCCCTGCCAAAGGGCTATACTACAAAAGACCCACTTCCTTCCAATGGGCACTTCAGGTTTACAGGCCCTCATGCACGTCTCTATCCAGGGACAACGTGGAGCCTCCCAATTTTTGGCTGCCCTGCCTAAGGGCTATACTATAATACACCCACTTCCTGACACTGGACACTTAATGTTTTGAGGCCCTCATGCACGTCTCTATCCAGGGACAACGTGGAGCCTCCCAATTTTTGGCTGCCCTGCCTTTGGGCTATACTACAATAGACCCACTTCCTTACAATGGGCACTTCAGGTTTACAGGCCATCATGCACGTCTGTATGCAGGGGCATTGGTGAACCTCACAATTTTGGACTGCCCTGGCAAAGGAAAATACTACAAAGACTCAGTTCCTCAAAATGGGCACATTAGACTCAGAGGCCTTTATGTACGTCTCTTCTCAGGGACATCGGAGTGCCACACAATGTTTTACGTAAAATCTTTCATGTATTGATCTCAAAAAGTAACATACATTAGCTCTATCTCACTATTGGGTATGTGCCCTTAACATTTCCGCTATGAAAAATCATTTTGGTGTCATTTTGGAAGGTTTTCTGGTGAGTCCGTAAAAATGGCGTAAAACGCGGACAAAATTATTCACAGCTGTGACTTTTGAGTGATAAATGCTTCAAGGGGTCTTCCCCATGCTGTTGCCATGTCATTTGAGCACTCTTCGGAGACTTTTGTGCCATTTTTAGGGTTTCTACATGCTGCCGGTGGTCATTTCACAAAAATACTCGGGTCTCCCATAGGATAACATTGGGCTCGGTGCTCGGGCCGAGTACACGAGTATCTTGGGAGGCTCGGCCCGAGCTTCGAGCACCCGAGCTTTTTAGTACTCGCTCATCACTACTAATAAACCTAAAAAATAAAAATAAATTGAATAAAAATCATGAATGTTGTGTTATAACAGGAAATTCGGTGTAAGAATGAATATCCGGGATGAGAGTTCAGCGAATGAGTTATAGAAATTGTTACAAAAAGGAGTGTGTACGGTTTATGCGTAAATTTTCAGAATGCGTACATGAAAATTATATGTATGTGAGAATGTCCCCCATGCTTTGTAAAAAGTTATTTATGAAAATGTAAATAAAATATATAAAAATGCCTAATTATTTATAATTTATGAGAAAGATATATATGTATGGAAGAATGTTATAAGGTGTCCAAGAACCATAAAGAAAAAGGGTGCATATATAATGTTAGAGGTCTAGAGTTCCACCAGGCTATATCACCCCTAAAGAAATAGAAAGAAGACCTTACTACCTGTGTACCCCAAAAAAAGCTATATTTCTTAGCCAGGATTATGGTGGAGATATGCACAAGTGAAATAAGAATATAAAGTAATACAATAAGATTATAAAACCAATATGTGTGCATTCATGCACCACCCGGTACGCTACCCTTGCCAAATTGCTCACTCTAGATCCCCACACGATCCATGAAGCCGTTCCCCCGGTCACACCGCCTGCTGCCGGTTCCCACTCATCCCTGGGGGAGTTAGGCGAGTGGTATCGAGAGCTACATGTCGGCACTGATGATACCCCCATACACCACAAGGAAGGGGTATACCGGGTGGTACAGGAGTATGAGCGGGTTTTTAGCAAGCACCCTCTAGATTTTGGGCAGATTAAAGGGGTTCAACACCACATCCCTACCGGTACACACTCCCCTATTAAAGAGAGATACAGGCCTATTCCCCCTGCGCACTACCAATGCGCCAAAGACATGTTGAGGAACATGAAGGAGGCAGGGGTTATTAGGGACAGCTGTAGTCCCTGGGCCGCTCCGTTGGTGCTGGTTAAGAAGAAGGATGGCACCATGCGGATGTGTGTGGATTACCGGAAGATTAACCAGATAACACATAAGGATGCTTACCCTCTGCCCCGCATCAAAGAGTCCCTGGCCTCGCTGAGAACCGCTAACTACTTCTCCACCCTTGACCTCACCAGCGGGTACTGGCAGGTGGCCGTGGCACCGGAAGACCGAGAGAAGACTGCCTATGGGACCGTTTTGCTGTACTTGGATGATGTGATTGTGTACTCACAGACGTATGAAGCCCACCTGGAGCACCTAGCCGAGGTGTTCGCGTCCCTTGCCAAGTATGGGATGAAGTTGAAGCCCTCAAAGTGTCATCTGCTGAAACCCAGAGTGCAGTACCTAGGACATGTGGTTGGTGCGGAAGGTGTCGCCCCCAACCCCGAGAAGATCACCACCATCCAAGACTACATAAGGTACATAAAAGGTACATAAAATGAGAATAATGGGGATAGGGGAAATATGTGTAACTGGGTTAAAAACTGGCTCAGTGATAGGAAACAAAGGGTGGTTATTAATGGTACGTACTCGGACTGGGTCTCAGTTCATAGTGGGGTACCACAGGGGTCAGTATTGGGCCCGCTTCTTTTCAACATATTTATAAATGACCTTGTTGGGGGCATGCGGAGTAGAATTTCAATATTTGCAGATGATACTAAACTCTGCAGGGTAATCAATACAGAGGAGGATAATTTTATATTACAGGGAGATTTATGTAAATTGGAGGATTGGGCTGAGAAGTGGCAATTGAAGTTTAATGTAGATAAATGTAAGGTCATGCACTTGGGTAGAGGAAATAACATTTATGATTATGTACTTAATTGTAGAACACTGGGTAAAACAGACACAGAAAAAGACTTGGGTGTATGGGTGGATGGTAAACTTCACTTTAGTGGACAGTGTCAGGCAGCTGCTGCCAGGGCTAATAAAATAATGGGATGTATTAAAAGAGGTATAAGTGTTCATGAAAAAAATATAGTTCTACCTCTGTACAAGTCACTAGTGCGACCGCACGTAGAATACTGTGTACAATTCTGGTCACCGATATATAAGAAGGACATAGCTGAACTGGAGAGGGTGCAAAGAAGAGCGACCAAGATTATTAGAGGAATGGGGGGGATGCAATACGAAGACAGGTTATTAAACTTGGGGTTATTTAGTCTGGAAAAACGAAGGCTTAGGGGAGATCTAATCACAATGTATAAATATATGAGGGGACAGTACAGAGACCTTTCCAAAGATCTATTTACACCTAGGCCTGCGACTGGAACACGGGGGCATCCGCTACGTCTTGAGGAAAGAAGGTTTAATCATAATCACAGACGAGGATTCTTTACTGTACGAGCAGTGAGACTATGGAATTCTCTGCCGCATGATGTTGTAATGAGTGATTCACTACTAACATTTAAGCAGAGCCTGGATGCCTTTCTTGAAAAATTTAATATAACCAGTTATGTATATTAGATTTTATGACAGGGTATTGATCCAGGGAACTAGTCTGATTGCTGGATGTGGAGTCAGGAAGGAAATTTTTTCCCCATTGGAACTTGTTTGCCACATTGGGGTTTTTTGCCTTCCTCTGGATCAACATGTTAGGCTACGGGTTGAACTAGATGGACTTAGAGTCTCCCTTCAACCTTAAAACTATGATACTATGATGACTGGCCGAGACCGACCACAGTGAGGGAAGTGAGGCAGTTTCTGGGCCTGGTGGGATATTACCGTCGCTTCATTAAGGGGTACACAAAGATGGCTGCCCCCATGCAAGACCTCCTCGTAGGACAGACCAAGGGTGGTAGATCCCTAGTAGCCCCATTGGTGTGGGAAGAAAAGCATGAGGAATCCTTCCGCCAGCTGAGAACAGCCCTGACCGGAGAGGAAATCCTAGCGTACCCTGACTACAGCCGCCCATTCATCCTCTACACCGACGCCAGCAATGTGGGCTTGGGGGCTGTTCTATCCCAGGTCCAAGACAGAAGGGAAAAGGTAATAGCTTATGCTAGCCGAAAACTCCGACCGACTGAGAGGAACCCTGAGAACTACATCTCCTTCAAGCTTGAGCTCTTGGCACTGGTGTGGGCTATCACCGAGCGGTTCCGCCATTACCTGACAGCAGCCAAGTTCACCGCGTACACAGACAATAACCTGCTGACCCATCTAGATACGGCCAAGCTGGGCGCGTTGGAGCAGCGGTGGGTGACCAGGTTAGCCAACTACGATTTCACCATCAAGTACCGGGCCGGCCGTACCAACGTCAATGCCAATGCACTCTCCCGGATGCCCCACCTGTCGGAAGAGGGGCCAGAGGATGATGACCTCGAAGAGATCGAGTTGCCTGCATTTCACCGGCCATTCACTGAGAAGGTGCACGTCTACCAACAACGGGTGAACCTGGATCCGCTGCCCCGACAGGACTGGCAGGAAGCTCAGGACCAGGCACCTGCTGTCCGCCTGGTCAAGACTCTAGTGGAACAGGGTTCTGCTGGGATAGACCCTGCTTCCCCTGCCGAAGCCCAACGTCTGTGGCAAGAACGGACCCGGCTATACCTACACCAGGAGAAGTTGTATCGCGAGCTGATTAATCCAAAGACTCACGAGAAGATCCGCCAGCTGGTGATTCCCCAGGCTAACGTGCCCACCGTCCTGCAAGCATACCATGATGGTGCAGTGCACTTCGGGTGGAAGAAGCTAGAGATGTTGTTAAGAGAGCGGTTCTATTGGAGTGGAATGCGGGAATCTGTGGAGGCCTGGTGCCGAGAATGTGGCCCTTGCGCATTGAGAAGGAAGGACGAGGCCAGCCAGAAGGCACCCCTACACCCGATCATTACACACCAACCGCTGGAGCTGGTTGCCCTTGACCATGTAAAGCTCACCCCCAGCCGAAGTGGGTACACCTACGCTCTGACCATCGTAGACCACTACTCGAGGTTCCTGGTGGTTGTCCCAGTTAAGGACTTAACCGGCCGCACCGCTGCTAAGGCTTTCCAGGCTTATTTCTGTTGACCGCATTGGTACCCGGAGAGGGTGCTTACCGACCAGGGTCCGGCCTTTGAAGCAGAGGTATTCCAGGAATTCTGCCAGTTGTACGGCTGCAAGAAAATCCGGACCACGCCTTACCACGCCCAAACCAATGGCATTTGTGAAAAGATGAACCACTTGGTCCTGGGCCTCCTCAAGACGTTACCACTGGAAGAGCGGAACCTGTGGCTGGAGAAGCTACCTGACCTGGTCGATATGTACAACAACATCCCTTCCAGCTCTACGAAATGCACTCCAGCATACCTGATGAGAGCTCGTCCCGGCCGGCTACCAGTGGATCTGGAAATGGGCTTGGAAGCTTCAGAAGCACTCCTGTCGACAGCTGAATGGGACACTCGGCGGAGGACACAGTACCGACAGGTCCAGGAGTATGTTGAAAAGAACTTGTGCCGGAGTCGGGGACAACAGGAGCAGTGCTTCAACAAGAAGGCGCCTGCCGGTTCCTTCCAACCTGGGGATGTAGTGCTGAAGCGGAAAAGAAGGGCCCACAAGCTGGATGATCAATGGGAAAAAACCCCGTATGTAGTCCAGCCCACAGGATGGGAGAATGGGAAGGCCTACCAGATCAGCCGTGACCAGGGGGGGACTTTGGCCACGGTTTCCCGAGACCACCTGAAGAAGTGCCCACCAGCATTGAGAGTAGCGGATGAGGCTCCAGTTCCCAGTCCAGTGGAGAAGGAAAAAGAGGTAATCCACACCATGATGGGTGATTTTCCAGCAGACTGGCCTACACAGAACGGTGCGGTGATCCTTCCAGTGATACTGTTCCCACAACCCGTGGATGAAGAAATGATGGAAACGGTTAACCGCGAGCCAGTGCCCAGGGATGTACCTGTACCCAGCTCCCCTACGCCTCCGCCTGCCCCACATGATAGCAGGGAGGAGGAACTGACTGTTCCCTCTGCCCCACTGCCTGTCACCACTGACACCGGACCCCGAAGGTCCACTCGCCCCAACCTAGGTAGACCCCCACTTAGGTACAGGGAAACTACTCTTTAAAAGGGGGGGGCTTTATGTGTTGAGTGTACCAGTTTGAAAGTTTTAAATGATAAGTAAAGATGATCAACCAAAGAAGTTTACCTGATTGAACCGTGATTAAACCGGCCGTTGCCGGCAACTGTTGTCCCCGTAGGGACTGTGCAACCATTGCGTAAGGAACTGCTTACGGACAAGCCCGAGAACTTGCAGGGCAACCACAAACTTAGTGCAATGTAAATAAAAATGTTTGTTGGCTTGACACCGTTACCGCCTCCGGAGAGGCTGATTTGGGAGGATGGGCCTGGAGGAAAGGGATGGCCTAGGCCCGCCACTACCGTAACCGGTGGCGATCCTCCGGGGGTTCAGGGGTCCCCTTGGACGTGGGCCCCCTGAAAGAGACAGAACCCGCTCGGGCAACTTGGTGCTGGACTGGGGTCAAGGGGTGCTGCCCGCTTCTTAGGGGCAGCATCAGGGCCAGGTTGTTTGGGTGGGAGAAGAGCGGAAGCTGTACCGTTGTAAAATGTTTATGATGCTTTTACATGTTTTACCGTTTTATTCTTTTTCAGTTGTGAAAATAAAACCGGTGATGGACGGGCAGCCCGCGGACGGTCTGCATTTTACTATAGGGGAATGTGGCGCCCTGGACAAGCCAGGTCGTCACAGGTACTACACCAACACACTCTACACTCCGGCTAGGCACACCGAAGCTAAACACAAATCCTAGTTGCCTTCCTCCAGGGGCTGATGTCCACACCAGGGGGTGGGCCAGGCGGTTGATCCCACCCACCGAGGAGTTCACAGTCCTGGAGGCGGGAAAAGGAGTCAGATTAGAGATCAGTTTTGGAGTTAGAGAAGTGAAGAGGAGAGGAGACTGACCGTGTCCGGGTGTGTGGCCCGGGCACTCAGCAAGGTTGGCAGACGGTGGTGACCTTCTGCAGGAGAGGCTGATTGGAGTGAACCGTACGGACCGGGGATGGGCGGTGGCCCGCCGGTACCAGATCGGGGAGTGAAGAGAAGCCAGCATCATCCGGCAGGGCCTACGGACCCCGACCAGGCTAGGAGTCGCCGTAAAACCGGTCAAATCCGTTAGCGACAGGAACCTCCAGGGTTTCCCAGCAGTCAAGACCCAATTGAAGGCAACAGCTCACACCGTAGAGGGAAGCACAGTCACCGCCAAGGCTACAGTTCCCAGGGCCAGAGCCTGCGGGCAAAAGGGGCTCCCTCAGCATCCATCCAAGCTGGGGAGCGGGTTACCGGTGGGAAGCCCGCTAGATTTTGGGGGAATAAAAGGGGTCCAACACCACATCCCCACAGGTGCACACCCACCCATCAAAGAGAGCTATAAGCCAATACCACCTTCACATTGCCAGTGTACCAAGGACATGTTGAGCAACATGAAGGCGGCTGGGGTTATCCGTGACAGTTGTAGCCTTTGGGCAGCTCTGTTGATCCTGTTAAAAAAGAAGGACGGCACCACTCCCCGTATTGAGGAATCGCTAGCTGCATTGAGAACTGCAAATTATTTTTCTACCCTTGATCTCACTAGTCACTATTGGCAAGTGTCCGTTGCTGAGGCAGACCGGGAGAAGACCGCCTTCGCCACCCCTATGGGTCTCTGCGAGTTCAAAAGCATGCCCTTCGAGCTGTGCAATGCGCCAGGAACCTTCCAGAGGCTGATGGAATGCTGCTTGGGACAAGATTTTAGGGTGTATAAAAAGGGAGATTAGATCCCGTGATCCCAACGTATTGTTACACCTCTATAAATCACTTGTAAGGCTACATCTGGAATATGGGAACCAGTTTTGGGCTCCACATTTTAAAAAGGACATTCAGAAGTTAGAGTCAGTTCAAAGGTGGGCAACTAGACTACTACAAGGAATGGAAGGCCTCCCATATGATGACAAGTTGAAAAAGTTATTAAGTGATTATTGGCTGCAATGGGGCTTTCTGGCTGGTGACAGCCTCTCTTCTTAGCACACAGGAACCACAATCCCTACACCATGCTTCAATGGATTCTCTCATCCCAGCCCAGTAAAACTACATATTTTACACAGTCATAAGCAGCCAAAAGGGATCTATTCTATTCAATTGCAAATGATCTAGATAAGACTGAGAATAAGATACTGCACGGGACATAGCAGAGTTGGTCAAGTTGAGTGGAGATGAGTTTGCTATTTGGCACAGCTTTTTGCATCAATAAAGCAAGTAAAAGGTGTGAAAGATAAAAAAAAGGGTGAAAGTGTGTAAAGTGAATTGGCCAAATTGAGGTGCATATAAAGTTTTTGCTTTCTTTCAATTCACTAATGGGGCTCATTTGAATCAGGTGAATTGAGTTCTGCTTTTGGAAACTGGGTTAAGAAGGGGTGCACCGGTCCTGGAGGTACTGCAATACCAGGTCAATGCGTGGAGTGGACAGAGCAAGATTTTTTCCATCTCCTTGTTCTAAAAATCCATTTAATATATGGTCCCCAGAGAGGGGACGTATCAGATATTAAACTGATAAGAACAGATTTAATTTTTTTTTTTTCTGTTTATCAGTAGGACTTCAAAATAACAAAGGTGATCGCCTCCCGTTGCCTGGGAACCGTCCAGGCACAAGAGGGCTATGTGTCACCAGAAGGCGCACACACTTCCTCAAGGCCGGCAGACGTGCAATCCCAGGCACCTTCCAGTACCGACCAAGGTAGCGTCCTCCGAAACTACACTTGATCTTAGCCAAAAGGCCGAGAAGCTATAACCCGAATTGGTTACGGCCTTGAGTGGCACCCTGGCCTATACCGGACACATCTTAGGGAGAGGGAGACAAACCCACGCCTACAGAAGACATTTTGTCACCCAAGCCAACCCTTGAAAAGGCTGTTTTGCAGAGCAAAAACAAGAAGAATGGTGCTTTTTGCAGCCGCCGCCCACTGCAATGAATCTGAATAACTCCTCCTTTTGGACACAAGCACCTCCCCTCCCCCTTGCAGTCTTTCCAATTCATGATACAAAAAGACGGACGGACAGGACAGGACAGGACAGGCTGCCTGACTTTCCGTCACTGCCACCCTTTGCCATCCTTGCCCGTAGAAAGCCCTTTCATCATCCCCAAACCCTAATCTTTTCCCTTCCCTTCCCAGATGCGTCTCACTCCCTTTCATTAGGAAGTGAGCGCAGCCTTTTCTCCGTTCTGCACATGCGCGACGTTAAACACAAATGCGCAGGCGTGCGTTCCATTACCCTCACTGCATTCCACTCCCATACAGGAAGTGGGCGCAGTTATTACTACGGTCGCACATAAAAGAACCCACGGCCACCACTGCACATAGCTGACTCCACCACAGGACACCCACTTCTACACCAACGCAGGTAAGACAGGATCGGCACCTCTATGCTCCCGTTACAATCAGGCTCAGTCACCATGTGATAACGCTCTCAACTCTTTAGTTGCAGGCTCCCCTTGCTTCACCTCCATTGGCTGTGCTGCCATTTCCTCTCCCACCTGGAAGGTATACTTTATTCCACTATTTTCCTGTTTCTCTCTTCCCCCTTTTCCCATAACCTACTTTTATCTGCATCTGTGGGGTATCTATATGCTATTTACATCATAGTTTTATTCATTAATATGGAAGGGAAGAGTGCCCATGAGAGTGTTGAACTGCGGAGAGCAAGAGATTAAGCTGCTCCGATTTGCCACCATTGATAAGCTGTTCTCAGTAGATACACATGCTATCCAAACAGCAGCATCCACCATTGCTTCAGCCCACCCATTCAGTGACAGCTCACCAAGTCAGCCAGAGGAGTGGTGTAAGGAATTACACGTAGGCACTGACTCCACACCTTCACATCACAAGAAGGGGGTCTACAGGCTAGTGCAAGAATACGAGCAAGTCTTCAGCAAACATCCGCTAGACTTTTGAAGAATAAAAGGGGTCAAACACTACATCCCCACAAGTGCACACCCACCCATCAAAGAGAGATATAAGCCAAAACTACCTGCACATTACCAGTGTACCAAGGACATGTTGAGCAACATGAAGGAGGCTGGGGTTATCCGTGACAGTTGTAGCCTCTGGGCAGCTCCGTTGGTCCTGTTAAAGAAGAAGGACAGCACCACTCCCCTGTATTGAGGAATAGCTAGCTGCATTGAGAACTGCAAATTATTTTTCTACCCTTGATCTCACTAGTCGCTATTGGCAAGTGTCCGTTGCTGAGGCAGACCGGGAGAAGACCGCCTTTGCCACCCCGATGGGTCTCTGCGAGTTCAAAAGCATGCCCTTCGAGCTGTGCAATTTGCCAGGAACCTTCCAGAGGCTGATGGAATGCTGCTTGGGACACCGAAACTTTGAAACGGTACTGCTATACCTTTATGATGTTATTGTTTATTCTAAAGCAAACAAGATTTTAGGGTGTATAAAAAGGGAGATTAGATCCGGTGATCCCAACGTATTGTTACCCCTCTATAAATCACTTGTAAGGCCACATCTGGAATATGGGGTAAAGTCCTGAGCAGGTTGATAACCATTGGTTTGAGCATGGTAGGGTGTAGTGCGCATCTTCCTGCATCGGTAAAAGCTGCAGAAGTCCTTGAAGATTTCCGCTTCAAAGGCTGTGCCTTGATCTGTGAGGACTCTCTCTGAGTAGCCATGAGGTCTGCATAAGTGTGCTTGGAAGACCTTCGCTGCAGTATGGGCCATTAGATCTTTGACTTGTACCACAACCATAAATCTCGAGTAGTTGTCTACCATCGTAAGTGCATACGTGAGCTCGCCTCGATATTCTGCAACAAAACTCCCTTTTTCGATTTCAGTTTCAGCAAACACTCCTCTTCCTGTAGAAAATATTTATCATTACCTAAGACAGTCATTCTAATGCATGACAATATTAAGGCAATTTAGTTAAAACTTGTTTTAACTCACCTTTAAGGGGATTGATGTATTTCATGGTCAATCCAGGTTTGTCAGTGATGGCACTGACATAATGTATGGCGTCTTTTTCGGGCGTTATCCTTTGCCTTTTCATTGTGAAAATCCAGTTGCCTATATCAAAGCAAATTCTACTACTTGTAAAGTATGCAGAAAATGAAATGTAGAACATATAACATCAACTGCTTAGGAACGCATCATAGGTTAGTACTTAAAAGGATATTGTCATGTTCTAGTCATAATGCAAGCTGGACATTTTTCATGTTACCCTGTAATCGCCGGCCTGTTCTAATGCTCACAAGCCAAGATATAGGCTCAGCTGCTAAGGCTTCCCTCTGCCTTCTGAATGAAACTTGAATATGTCTGGGTCACTGTGTATATAGCAGGTGCTCAGAAAAAATAAGAGTCAATTCAATAGAAATAGCTCTGGCACACTATAGTGATCAATAACGTAAGAAAAGAACTCTTGGGATGCTGAAAATTCTTTATTTGTGCAAAAGGATAATTCATCCAACGTTTCGACCTTGTTTTTAGGTCTTTATCAAGGATAAAGTTATCTAAGATCATAAAGGGTTACAAAACCATATAAACACGTAATTAGTACATAGTACAACATAACAGTACAATATATTGCTACTTGAGAGTACAATGGGTCAAATGACCATGATGCACATACAAAAAATTTTTCCAAAGCCATAGTGAAAACATTTGTACTGAGGAAAGAAAATTTCCACATGACCTATCTGGAGAAACATTCTGGATCAAACAACCAAAAATAGTCAAGCAGGTAAATACACACCTATATGGATAACAGGATGATATGTGTTCAATTGTATAGCGTCATTGCCATTAAGGTACAAATGGAAAACTTGCAATCCTATATAGTGAAGGAAATGAACACATATCATATCAAAGAACACAGGAACATGGGTGTGAGAAAAACCTCAATGTTTATACTTTGTTCTTTATAATGGTGTGAACATGTATATGTCTCAGTACCTTATGCACTTGAGAATTCTAGTGAGTAGATCATGAAAGCCTATTTCAGAACTGGAATCGGTAAATAATTGTAGGTGGAATCTAAATGAAAAGATGGTACAAGTGTTATCATGACACGTGGGCTATAACACAATGGACCGTGTGACAAAGAAGAAAGGAGAGAAAGAAGAGGAAGAAAATGCAACTACCTGTAACATTACGTGATAGTCACTGGTAAGTATCACTTGACAATTCAAATGAAAAAGGATTCCTTTATTAAAGGGTTCTCAGTCGCCTCAGGATCATGAAATACTAGGGTAAATGATATGAGAATGGGTAAGAAGCACCACTAAAGGAAATATGAGATGCAGGACATATATCTATAAACCCCTGAACTACATGATAGAAATAAAAAGAAGAAAAAAGAAAAAAAAGAAGAAAGAAGAAGAACACATAGAATGCGGAAAGAGAATGGGTACAACTACCTGAGTTACTGCAGGGAGGCCCCTGGTTGGTATTGTGAGGGTTAGTGGAATTCCTTCACTGAAGGGTTCTCAGTTGCCTCAGGTTCGTGAAAAATGCTATAGACAAATAATGCCCGGAGAAAAGGGGTTCATATACAGCGAATAATGGTAATACAAGGTACATGTGTCACATGTAATAGTATATATATATATATTGTACTAAGCTCTACACCAGAAATAGAAAGTAGTCCCTCTGCCTTCTGTCTAGGTGCCCTGAGTTATGTCCTGTAAACTGTCACAGGGACCCAGACACACATGTGTAGTAGGGGAATATCCCTGCTGAGATGCCAGTGCTAGAGCACTCGTTTGCTGTGGAGTTGAACGCTATGTGAGCAGTTCTTACCTTCAATGAGCAGAAGTCTCTTTTTTCAGATTTCAATATCTCTGTGGGTATCTGGCAGAAATATGGAATACTCTTTACTGCTAAGACCCTGTACACCACTCCCACTAAAGGGGGCTTTACACGCTGCGACATCGCTAATGCGGAGTCGTTGGGGTCACGGAATTTGTGACGCACATCCGGCCGCATTAGCGATGTTGCTGCGTGTGACACCGATGAGCGATTTTGCATCGCTGCAAAAACGTGCAAAATCGCTCATCGGTGACATGGGTCTCCATTCTCGATTATCGTTACTGCAGCAGTAACGATGTAGTTCGTCGCTCCTGCGGCAGCACACATCGCTCCGTGTGACACCGCAGAAACGAGGAACCTCTCCTTACCTGCCTCCCAGCCGCTATGAGGAAGGAAGGAGGTGGGCGGGATGTTCCGGCCACTCATCTCCGCCCCTCCGCTGCTATTGGGCGGTCGCTCAGTGACGTCGCTGTGACGCCGCACGGACCGCCCCCTTAGAAAGGAGGCGGTTCGCCGGTCACAGCGACGTCGCTGGGCAGGTAAGTATGTGTGACGGGTCTGGTCGGTGTTGTGCAGCATGGGCAGCGATTTGCCCGTGTCGCGCAACAGATGGGGGCGGGTATCCACACTAGCGATATCGGGACCGATATCGCAGTGTGTAAAGTAGCCTTTTATAAACTGTGTAAAGGATTTTAAGTAAAAATCCACAATAAACCAGCGCTAGATGGGTTTTTATAATTTTATTAATAGACCACAAATAAAAAAATTTTTGCTATCCTTGTTTCAAGACAGAGTATTTGATAATATACAATACACTGATTATTACTAAAACCAAGGACCACATAAAACAAGGACCACATAAAATAAAAAATGAAAGTAATGAGAATAAAATTCTTTTGTATAACCAATTAACTTCGAGGTGATACAATATTCACATTGATTTAGTTTTACCAGTCTAATGTAATGCCCCGGCCGGTGGCATATATTTTGTTTGGTTAATAATTTAGACTTATACAATGAAAGATGTACTATACCACCCCTGGCTAACTTACAAGTTTTAAGTTGTACAATATAAGTTTGCGACGTTATATTCATATATAGGAAGGCAAACAATATTGGCAATTTAGTGGCACCCACCATACGTAATCTTACAGCACCTAATAAGGGAGGATTATTTGGCCTGAAAGGTTTTTTTCCATGCAAAAGCTGTATAGTATGTAAGAATACAAAAAATATTTCACGGAAATCCTTCTTACAGGGGCAGTCAGAAGTCATGATTAGAGAATTTATTACATGTCAATCAAAGGGAGTAGTATATTGCATTCAATGTCCCTGTCAGAAAAAATACATTGAGAGAACTATTAGACCCCTATGGAAAAGGGTGGGTGAGCACATTAGAAGTGTTAAAAATAAATGTACTAAGCACCCCCTATCCAGACATTATGTGTTAAAACATGGAGGGTCCTTTAAAGGATCCCAAGTATGGGGCGTACAAAAAATAACTAAGGATTGGAGAGGTGGCGATTTCATTAAAAAAATGTCACGAGCAGAAAGCCAATGGATTTTTGAATTGAACACCTTGAAACCATATGGACTCAATAATGATATAGAACTGTTTGCTTTTAATTAATTTATATTTTTATAGGTAGAGGAGTAATAGGTACTGATAATAATACGGAGAGAAGGAAAAAAAAAAAAAAAAAAAAAAGCGATTGTCATGGAGATATATGTGTATATATGCATAATATATATTAAAATTGGTGCTTCACTTGCCCAAGGTTGATGTAGATATAAGGGGCTTTTCATATTATAGCAAATTTATATTACACCTTTATGATGTCCTTTTGTTAAATTTATTGTTGAAAAAAAGCATATGCATATATACACATTGTCTTCCCAGTATATGATGATACAAGCAAGGCTATATATAGGTCTTTTTAGAAAAACCTTTAGAAAAACCTTTGCACATAATTATATTATATGGCTATTATGAACGGTCTTTCACAAATTGATATATGTAGTGGTCATTGAATGTTGGTTGAATTTAAACATTGTTTAATTTTATGCAAATTATAACCAATTAAATATATGCATAAATAGTGCTCTAGGCAACAGCTGAGTTATCCTTGAGGAAGGGGGCCGTTACACGCCCCCGAAACGCGCGTCGGATCAGGACTCTGTTTTTGCCTACCTCACCTGTGCGGTGATAACCTGCCAAGTAATCTCTCCCTCGTGTGGAATCAACCGGCTTCCACTGGACACGGTACGGATTGCCTGCTGGAGAGGTTGAGAGGTTACCGCTGACATTTCCTTTGTCTGCAACCAGGATACATTGGTACCTCCAGCGGTTCTGCATTGCTCGTTTGGAAGCGGATCGGAGCCTTGTGTGGTGCTAACCTGCCAAGCAACTTCCTCCTGTGTGGAATCAGTCAGCTGACACTGGATACTGTCTGGACTGCCCGCTGGAGAGGCTGAGTAGTTACCGCTGATCTTATTGTTGTCCGCAGCCAACATCTTGGTGCTTTCAGTGGCTTCGTACTGCTTGATTTCGAAAGTACATTTGGGAGAATACGGGACCGGCTGGTTTGTGGCCTTGTGAAGTGTTATAAAGGCTCTGTAAAGAGGGATGTCGGTAACCATACATCTCCCCCAGAGCCAGCACTAGTCGCGGCCACTGGCCTCAAAACGTCCGCTCTGGAAGTCTAACAGGTCAATCCTGTACATAGCGGTTCCAGCCTAATCAACGGAGAAATCCGGGGTGTTTTTTGCGGTCAAGTTGTTGTGAGGTTTATTCCCCCAGGCCCTGGGGGCGAATATAACGTCGCAAACTTATATTGTACAACTTAAAACTTGTAAGTTAGCCAGGGGTGGTATAGTACATCTTTCATTGTATAAGTCTAAATTATTAACCAAACAAAATATATGCCACCGGCCGGGGCATTACATTAGACTGGTAAAACTAAATCAATGTGAATATTGTATCACCTCGAAGTTAATTGGTTATACAAAAGAATTTTATTCTCATTACTTTCATTTTTTATTTTATGTGGTCCTTGTTTTATGTGGTCCTTGGTTTTAGTAATAATCAGTGTATTGTATATTATCAAATACTCTGTCTTGAAACAAGGATAGCAAAAAATTTTTTATTTGTGGTCTATTAATAAAATTATAAAAACCCATCTAGCGCTGGTTTATTGTGGATTTTTACTTAAAATCCTTTACACAGTTTATTAAAGGCTACTTTACACACTGCGATATCGGTCCCGATATCGCTAGTGTGGATACCCGCCCCCATCTGTTGCGCGACACGGGCAAATCGCTGCCCATGCTGCACAACACCGACCAGACCCGTCACACATACTTACCTGCCCGGCGACGTCGCTGTGACCGGCGAACCGCCTCCTTTCTAAGGGGGCGGTCCGTGCGGCGTCACAGCGACGTCACTGAGCGACCGCCCAATAGCAGCGGAGGGGCGGAGATGAGTGGCCGGAACATCCCGCCCACCTCCTTCCTTCCTCATAGCGGCTGGGAGGCAGGTAAGGAGAGGTTCCTCGTTTCTGCGGTGTCACACGGAGCGATGTGTGCTGCCGCAGGAGCGACGAACTACATCGTTACTGCTGCAGTAACGATAATCGAGAATGGAGACCCATGTCACCGATGAGCGATTTTGCACGTTTTTGCAGCGATGCAAAATCGCTCATCGGTGTCACACGCAGCAACATCGCTAATGCGGCCGGATGTGCGTCACAAATTCCGTGACCCCAACGACTCCGCATTAGCGATGTCGCAGCGTGTAAAGCCCCCTTTAGTGGGAGTGGTGTACAGGGTCTTAGCAGTAAAGAGTATTCCATATTTCTGCCAGATACCCACAGAGATATTGAAATCTGAAAAAAGAGACTTCTGCTCATTGAAGGTAAGAACTGCTCACATAGCGTTCAACTCCACAGCAAACGAGTGCTCTAGCACTGGCATCTCAGCAGGGATATTCCCCTACTACACATGTGTGTCTGGGTCCCTGTGACAGTTTACAGGACATAACTCAGGGCACCTAGACAGAAGGCAGAGGGACTACTTTCTATTTCTGGTGTAGAGCTTAGTACAATATATATATATATACTATTACATGTGACACATGTACCTTGTATTACCATTATTCGCTGTATATGAACCCCTTTTCTCCGGGCATTATTTGTCTATAGCATTTTTCACGAACCTGAGGCAACTGAGAACCCTTCAGTGAAGGAATTCCACTAACCCTCACAATACCAACCAGGGGCCTCCCTGCAGTAACTCAGGTAGTTGTACCCATTCTCTTTCCGCATTCTATGTGTTCTTCTTCTTTCTTCTTTTTTTTCTTTTTTCTTCTTTTTATTTCTATCATGTAGTTCAGGGGTTTATAGATATATGTCCTGCATCTCATATTTCCTTTAGTGGTGCTTCTTACCCATTCTCATATCATTTACCCTAGTATTTCATGATCCTGAGGCGATTGAGAACCCTTTAATAAAGGAATCCTTTTTCACTTGAATTGTCAAGTGATACTTACCAGTGACTATCACGTAATGTTACAGGTAGTTGCATTTTGTTCCTCTTCTTTCTCTCCTTTCTTCTTTGTCACACGGTCCATTGTGTTATAGCCCACGTGTCATGATAACACTTGTACCATCTTTTCATTTAGATTCCACCTACAATTATTTACCGATTCCAGTTCTGAAATAGGCTTTCATGATCTACTCACTAGAATTCTCAAGTGCATAAGGTACTGAGACATATACATGTTCACACCATTATAAAGAACAAAGTATAAACATTGAGGTTTTTCTCACACCCATGTTCCTGTGTTCTTTGATATGATATGTGTTCATTTCCTTCACTATATAGGATTGCAAGTTTTCCATTTGTACCTTAATGGCAATGACGCTATACAATTGAACACATATCATCCTGTTATCCAATAGGTGTGTATTTACCTGCTTGACTATTTTTGGTTGTTTGATCCAGAATGTTTCTCCAGATAGGTCATGTGGAAATTTTCTTTCCTCAGTACAAATGTTTTCACTATGGCTTTGGAAAAATTTTTTGTATGTGCATCATGGTCATTTGACCCATTGTACTCTCAAGTAGCAATATATTGTACTGTTATGTTGTACTATGTACTAATTACGTGTTTATATGGTTTTGTAACCCTTTATGATCTTAGATAACTTTATCCTTGATAAAGACCTAAAAACAAGGTCGAAACGTTGGATGAATTATCCTTTTGCACAAATAAAGAATTTTCAGCATTCCAAGAGTTCTTTTCTTACGTTATTGATCACTATAGTGTGCCAGAGCTATTTCTATTGAATTGACTCTTATTTTTTCTGAGCACCTGCTATATACACAGTGACCCAGACATATTCAAGTTTCATTCAGAAGGCAGAGGGAAGCCTTAGCAGCTGAGCCTATATCTTGGCTTGTGAGCATTAGAACAGGCCGGCGATTACAGGGTAACATGAAAAATGTCCAGCTTGCATTATGACTAGAACATGACAATATCCTTTTAAGTACTAACCTTTGATGCGTTCCTAAGCAGTTGATGTTATATGTTCTACATTTCATTTTCTGCATACTTTACAAGTAACTCACAATTTTGCCTCTTGTAACATACTCCCACCACCACTGTGGTAAAGCTTCAATTACAAATTCAAACGCACAAAAATCTGTTATAGATATACAGATTTTCAGAAAAGCTCAAGAGAGTCAGAAATAAAAAATACTTTTTCTTTATTTAGATATTTTCACTATTAAAATTACATATATACAAAACTCCACTGTATAGTACCTATGGACTGGTCAAAACAGGTCAGAGAAATCATAAGCCCGCATTAACAAATGGATTAAGAATTCATAATGCCCTATACTTGAAATAAACATATATAAGGCTCTAATGAAAATTCAAACTTCTTTTTTCCAAATGCAGGGTTATTCAGTAAACAGTAGACATAGTTACATCATGTGGTAAGTGATACTAAAGTGCACATACCATTATAACATTATCCTATACTACTCTGGGATTCACAATCTATTTAATACACTCCCAAGTTATTGTGGATAGGAACCGGGTTGTAATACTATTGGGGTTGCACCATAATATGCCACCCAGCTTTCAATGAGAGCAGTAAACCCACTGAACCACCACAGAGATAACTAATGTCCGTTACCTGTTAGGGAGACCTGAATTCCACGTCCTGCGACCCCAACACGTGTTGGGGTCGCAGGACGTGGAATTCAGGTCTCCCTAACAGGTAACGGACATTAGTTATCTCTGTGGTGGTTCAGTGGGTTTACTGCTCTCATTGAAAGCTGGGTGGCATATTATGGTGCAACCCCAATAGTATTACAACCCGGTTCCTATCCACAATAACTTGGGAGTGTATTAAATAGATTGTGAATCCCAGAGTAGTATAGGATAATGTTATAATGGTATGTGCACTTTAGTATCACTTACCACATGATGTAACTATGTCTACTGTTTACTGAATAACCCTGCATTTGGAAAAAAGAAGTTTGAATTTTCATTAGAGCCTTATATATGTTTATTTCAAGTATAGGGCATTATGAATTCTTAATCCATTTGTTAATGCGGGCTTATGATTTTTCTGACCTGTTTTGACCAGTCCATGGGTACTATACAGTGGAGTTTTGTATATATGTAATTTTAATAGTGAAAATATCTAAATAAAGAAAAAGTATTTTTTATTTCTGACTCTCTTGAGCTTTTCTGAAAATCTGTATATCTATAACAGATTTTTGTGCGTTTGAATACTTTACAAGTAGTAGAATTTGCTTTGATATAGGCAACTGGATTTTCACAATGAAAAGGCAAAGGATAACGCCCGAAAAAGACGCCATACATTATGTCAGTGCCATCACTGACAAACCTGGATTGACCATGAAATACATCAATCCCCTTAAAGGTGAGTTAAAACAAGTTTTAACTAAATTGCCTTAATATTGTCATGCATTAGAATGACTGTCTTAGGTAATGATAAATATTTTCTACAGGAAGAGGAGTGTTTGCTGAAACTGAAATCGAAAAAGGGAGTTTTGTTGCAGAATATCGAGGCGAGCTCACGTATGCACTTATGATGGTAGACAACTACTCGAGATTTATGGTTGTGGTACAAGTCAAAGATCTAATGGCCCATACTGCAGCGAAGGTCTTCCAAGCACACTTATGCAGACCTCATGGCTACTCAGAGAGAGTCCTCACAGATCAAGGCACAGCCTTTGAAGCGGAAATCTTCAAGGACTTCTGCAGCTTTTACCGATGCAGGAAGATGCGCACTACACCCTACCATGCTCAAACCAATGGTTATCAACCTGCTCAGGACTTTACCCCATATTCCAGATGTGGCCTTACAAGTGATTTATAGAGGGGTAACAATACGTTGGGATCACCGGATCTAATCTCCCTTTTTATACACCCTAAAATCTTGTTTGCTTTAGAATAAACAATAACATCATAAAGGTATAGCAGTACCGTTTCAAAGTTTCGGTGTCCCAAGCAGCATTCCATCAGCCTCTGGAAGGTTCCTGGCAAATTGCACAGCTCGAAGGGCATGCTTTTGAACTCGCAGAGACCCATCGGGGTGGCAAAGGCGGTCTTCTCCCGGTCTGCCTCAGCAACGGACACTTGCAAATAGCGACTAGTGAGATCAAGGGTAGAAAAATAATTTGCAGTTCTCAATGCAGCTAGCTATTCCTCAATACAGGGGAGTGGTGCTGTCCTTCTTCTTTAACAGGACCAACGGAGCTGCCCAGAGGCTACAACTGTCACGGATAACCCCAGCCTCCTTCATGTTGCTCAACATGTCCTTGGTACACTGGTAATGTGCAGGTAGTTTTGGCTTATATCTCTCTTTGATGGGTGGGTGTGCACTTGTGGGGATGTAGTGTTTGACCCCTTTTATTCTTCAAAAGTCTAGCGGATGTTTGCTGAAGACTTGCTCGTATTCTTGCACTAGCCTGTAGACCCCCTTCTTGTGATGTGAAGGTGTGGAGTCAGTGCCTACGTGTAATTCCTTACACCACTCCTCTGGCTGACTTGGTGAGCTGTCACTGAATGGGTGGGCTGAAGCAATGGTGGATGCTGCTGTTTGGATAGCATGTGTATCTACTGAGAACAGCTTATCAATGGTGGCAAATCGGAGCAGCTTAATCTCTTGCTCTCCGCAGTTCAACACTCTCATGGGCACTCTTCCCTTCCATATTAATGAATAAAACTATGATGTAAATAGCATATAGATACCCCACAAATGCAGATAAAAGTAGGTTATGGGAAAAGGGGGAAGAGAGAAACAGGAAAATAGTGGAATAAAGTATACCTTCCAGGTGGGAGAGGAAATGGCAGCACAGCCAGTGGAGGTGAAGCAAGGGGAGCCTGCAACTAAAGAGTTGAGAGCGTTATCACATGGTGACTGAGCCTGATTGTAACGGGAGCATAGAGGTGCCGATCCTGTCTTACCTGCGTTGGTGTAGAAGTGGGTGTCCTGTGGTGGAGTCAGCTATGTGCAGTGGTGGCCGTGGGTTCTTTTATGTGCGACCGTAGTAATAGCTGCGCCCACTTCCTGTATGGGAGTGGAATGCAGTGAGGGTAATGGAACGCACGCCTGCGCATTTGTGTTTAACGTCGCGCATGTGCAGAACGGAGAAAAGGCTGCGCTCACTTCCTAATGAAAGGGAGTGAGACGCATCTGGGAAGGGAAGGGAAAAGATTAGGGTTTGGGGATGATGAAAGGGCTTTCTACGGGCAAGGATGGCAAAGGGTGGCAGTGACGGAAAGTCAGGCAGCCTGTCCTGTCCTGTCCTGTCCGTCCGTCTTTTTGTATCATGAATTGGAAAGACTGCAAGGGGGAGGGGAGGTGCTTGTGTCCAAAAGGAGGAGTTATTCAGATTCATTGCAGTGGGCGGCGGCTGCAAAAAGCACCATTCTTCTTGTTTTTGCTCTGCAAAACAGCCTTTTCAAGGGTTGGCTTGGGTGACAAAATGTCTTCTGTAGGCGTGGGTTTGTCTCCCTCTCCCTAAGATGTGTCCGGTATAGGCCAGGGTGCCACTCAAGGCCGTAACCAATTCGGGTTATAGCTTCTCGGCCTTTTGGCTAAGATCAAGTGTAGTTTCGGAGGACGCTACCTTGGTCGGTACTGGAAGGTGCCTGGGATTGCATGTCTGCCGGCCTTGAGGAAGTGTGTGCGCCTTCTGGTGACACATAGCCCTCTTGTGCCTGGACGGTTCCCAGGCAACGGGAGGCGATCACCTTTGTTATTTTGAAGTCCTACTGATAAACAGAAAAAAAAAAAATTAAATCTGTTCTTATCAGTTTAATATCTGATACGTCCCCTCTCTGGGGACCATATATTAAATGGATTTTTAGAACAAGGAGATGGAAAAAATCTTGCTCTGTCCACTGCACGCATTGACCTGGTATTGCAGTACCTCCAGGACCGGTGCACCCCTTCTTAACCCAGTTTCCAAAAGCAGAACTCAATTCACCTGATTCAAATGAGCCCCATTAGTGAATTGAAAGAAAGCAAAAACTTTATATGCACCTCAATTTGGCCAATTCACTTTTCACACTTTCACCCTTTTTTTTATCTTTCACACCTTTTACTTGCTTTATTGATGCAAAAAGCTGTGCCAAATAGCAAACTCATCTCCACTCAACTTGACCAACTCTGCTATGTCCCGTGCAGTATCTTATTCTCAGTCTTATCTAGATCATTTGCAATTGAATAGAATAGATCCCTTTTGGCTGCTTATGACTGTGTAAAATATGTAGTTCTACTGGGCTGGGATGAGAGAATCCATTGAAGCATGGTGTAGGGATTGTGGTTCCTGTGTGCTAAGAAGAGAGGCTGGCACCAGCCAGAAAGCCCCATTGCAGCCAATAATCACTTAATAACTTTTTCAACTTGTCATCATATGGGAGGCCTTCCATTCCTTGTAGTAGTCTAGTTGCCCACCTTTGAACTGACTCTAACTTCTGAATGTCCTTATTAAAATGTGGAGCCCAAAACTGGTTCCCATATTCCAGATGTAGCCTTACAAGTGATTTATAGAGGTGTAACAATACGTTGGGATCACGGGATCTAATCTCCCTTTTTATACACCCTAAAATCTTGTCCCAAGCAGCATTCCATCAGCCTCTGGAAGGTTCCTGGCGCATTGCACAGCTCGAAGGGCATGCTTTTGAACTCGCAGAGACCCATAGGGGTGGCGAAGGCGGTCTTCTCCCGGTCTGCCTCAGCAACGGACACTTGCCAATAGTGACTAGTGAGATCAAGGGTAGAAAAATAATTTGCAGTTCTCAATGCAGCTAGCGATTCCTCAATACGGGGAGTGGTGCCGTCCTTCTTTTTTAACAGGATCAACAGAGCTGCCCAAAGGCTACAACTGTCACGGATAACCCCAGCCGCCTTCATGTTGCTCAACATGTCCTTGGTACACTGGCAATGTGAAGGTGGTATTGGCTTATAGCTCTCTTTGATGGGTGGGTGTGCACCTGTGAGGATGTGGTGTTGGACCCCTTTTATTCCCCCAAAATCTAGCGGGCTTCCCACCGGTAACCCGCTCCCCAGCTTGGATGGATGCTGAGGGAGCCCCTTTTGCCCGCAGGCTCTGGCCCTGGGAACTGTAGCCTTGGCGGTGACTGTGCTTCCCTCTACGGTGTGAGCTGTTGCCTTCAATCGGGTCTTGACTGCTGGGAAACCCTGGAGGTTCCTGTCGCTAACGGATTTGACCGGTTTTACGGCGACTCCTAGCCTGGTCGGGGTCCGTAGGCCCTGCCGGATGGTGCTGGCTTCTCTTCACTCCCCGATCTGGTACCGGCGGGCCACCGCCCATCCCCGGTCCGTACGGTTCACTCCAATCAGCCTCTCCTGCAGAAGGTCACCACCGTCTGCCAACCTTGCTGAGTGCCCGGGCCACACACCCGGACACGGTCAGTCTCCTCTCCTCTTCACTTCTCTAACTCCAAAACTGATCTCTAATCTGACTCCTTTTCCCGCCTCCAGGACTGTGAACTCCTCGGTGGGTGGGATCAACCGCCTGGCCCACCCCCTGGTGTGGACATCAGCCCCTGGAGGAAGGCAACTAGGATTTGTGTTTAGCTTCGGTGTGCCTAGCCGGAGTGTAGAGTGTGTTGGTGTAGTACCTGTGACGACCTGGCTTGTCCAGGGCGCCACATTCCCCTATAGTAAAATGCAGACCGTCCGCGGGCTGCCCGTCCATCACCGGTTTTATTTTCACAACTGAAAAAGAATAAAACGGTAAAACATGTAAAAGCATCATAAACATTTTACAACGGTACAGCTTCCGCTCTTCTCCCACCCAAACAACCTGGCCCTGATGCTGCCCCTAAGAAGCGGGCAGCACCCCTTGACCCCAGTCCAGCACCAAGTTGCCCGAGCGGGTTCTGTCTCTTTCAGGGGGCCCACGTCCAAGGGGACCCCTGAACCCCCGGAGGATCGCCACCGGTTACGGTAGTGGCGGGCCTAGGCCATCCCTTTCCTCCAGGCCCATCCTCCCAAATCAGCCTCTCCGGAGGCGGTAACGGTGTCAAGCCAACAAACATTTTTATTTACATTGCACTAAGTTTGTGGTTGCCCTGCAAGTTCTCGGGCTTGTTCGTAAGCAGTTCCTTACGCAATGGTTGCACAGTCCCTACGGGGACAACAGTTGCCGGCAACGGCCGGTTTAATCACGGTTCAATCAGGTAAACTTCTTTGGTTGATCATCTTTACTTATCATTTAAAACTTTCAAACTGGTACACTCAACACATAAAGCCCCCCCCTTTTAAAGAGTAGTTTCCCTGTACCTAAGTGGGGGTCTACCTAGGTTGGGGCGAGTGGACCTTCGGGGTCCGGTGTCAGTGGTGACAGGCAGTGGGGCAGAGGGAACAGTCAGTTCCTCCTCCCTGCTATCATGTGGGGCAGGCGGAGGCGTAGGGGAGCTGGGTACAGGTACATCCCTGGGCACTGGCTCGCGGTTAACCGTTTCCATCATTTCTTCATCCACGGGTTGTGGGAACAGTATCACTGGAAGGATCACCGCACCGTTCTGTGTAGGCCAGTCTGCTGGAAAATCACCCATCATGGTGTGGATTACCTCTTTTTCCTTCTCCACTGGACTGGGAACTGGAGCCTCATCCGCTACTCTCAATGCTGGTGGGCACTTCTTCAGGTGGTCTCGGGAAACCGTGGCCAAAGTCCCCCCCTGGTCACGGCTGATCTGGTAGGCCTTCCCATTCTCCCATCCTGTGGGCTGGACTACATACGGGGTTTTTTCCCATTGATCATCCAGCTTGTGGGCCCTTCTTTTCCGCTTCAGCACTACATCCCCAGGTTGGAAGGAACCGGCAGGCGCCTTCTTGTTGAAGCACTGCTCCTGTTGTCCCCGACTCCGGCACAAGTTCTTTTCAACATACTCCTGGACCTGTCGGTACTGTGTCCTCCGCCGAGTGTCCCATTCAGCTGTCGACAGGAGTGCTTCTGAAGCTTCCAAGCCCATTTCCAGATCCACTGGTAGCCGGCCGGGACGAGCTCTCATCAGGTATGCTGGAGTGCATTTCGTAGAGCTGGAAGGGATGTTGTTGTACATATCGACCAGGTCAGGTAGCTTCTCCAGCCACAGGTTCCGCTCTTCCAGTGGTAACGTCTTGAGGAGGCCCAGGACCAAGTGGTTCATCTTTTCACAAATGCCATTGGTTTGGGCGTGGTAAGGCGTGGTCCGGATTTTCTTGCAGCCGTACAACTGGCAGAATTCCTGGAATACCTCTGCTTCAAAGGCCGGACCCTGGTCGGTAAGCACCCTCTCCGGGTACCAATGCGGTCAACAGAAATAAGCCTGGAAAGCCTTAGCAGCGGTGCGGCCGGTTAAGTCCTTAACTGGGACAACCACCAGGAACCTCGAGTAGTGGTCTACGATGGTCAGAGCGTAGGTGTACCCACTTCGGCTGGGGGTGAGCTTTACATGGTCAAGGGCAACCAGCTCCAGCGGTTGGTGTGTAATGATCGGGTGTAGGGGTGCCTTCTGGCTGGCCTCGTCCTTCCTTCTCAATGCGCAAGGGCCACATTCTCGGCACCAGGCCTCCACAGATTCCCGCATTCCACTCCAATAGAACCGCTCTCTTAACAACATCTCTAGCTTCTTCCACCCGAAGTGCACTGCACCATCATGGTATGCTTGCAGGACGGTGGGCACGTTAGCCTGGGGAATCACCAGCTGGCGGATCTTCTCGTGAGTCTTTTGATTAATCAGCTCGCGATACAACTTCCCCTGGTGTAGGTATAGCCGGGTCCGTTCTTGCCACAGATGTTGGGCTTCGGCAGGGGCAGCAGGGTCTATCCCAGCAGAACCCTGTTCCACTAGAGTCTTGACCAGGCGGACAGCAGGTGCCTGGTCCTGAGCTTCCTGCCAGTCCTGTCGGGGCAGCGGATCCAGGTTCACCCGTTGTTGGTAGACGTGCACCTTCTCAGTGAATGGCCGGTGAAATGCAGGCAACTCGATCTCTTCGAGGTCATCATCCTCTGGCCCCTCTTCCGACAGGTGGGGCATCCGGGAGAGTGCATTGGCATTGACGTTGGTACGGCCGGCCCGGTACTTGATGGTGAAATCGTAGTTGGCTAACCTGGTCACCCACCGCTGCTCCAACGCGCCCAGCTTGGCCGTATCTAGATGGGTCAGCAGGTTATTGTCTGTGTACGCGGTGAACTTGGCTGCTGCCAGGTAATGGCGGAACCGCTCGGTGATAGCCCACACCAGTGCCAAGAGCTCAAGCTTGAAGGAGATGTAGTTCTCAGGGTTCCTCTCAGTCGGTCGGAGTTTTCGGCTAGCATAAGCTATTACCTTTTCCCTTCTGTCTTGGACCTGGGATAGAACAGCCCCCAAGCCCACATTGCTGGCGTCGGTGTAGAGGATGAATGGGCGGCTGTAGTCAGGGTACGCTAGGATTTCCTCTCCGGTCAGGGCTGTTCTCAGCTGGCGGAAGGATTCCTCATGCTTTTCTTCCCACACCAATGGGGCTACTAGGGATCTACCACCCTTGGTCTGTCCTACGAGGAGGTCTTGCATGGGGGCAGCCATCTTTGTGTACCCCTTAATGAAGCGACGGTAATATCCCACCAGGCCCAGAAACTGCCTCACTTCCCTCACTGTGGTCGGTCTCGGCCAGTCTTGGATGG
Organism: Anomaloglossus baeobatrachus; assembly: GCF_048569485.1. Classification (NCBI taxonomy): domain Eukaryota; kingdom Metazoa; phylum Chordata; class Amphibia; order Anura; family Aromobatidae; genus Anomaloglossus; species Anomaloglossus baeobatrachus. The sequence continues at coordinate 107,701 of NW_027441988.1, read as the reverse complement.
CGGTGATCTTCTCGGGGTTGGGGGCGACACCTTCCGCACCAACCACATGTCCTAGGTACTGCACTCTGGGTTTCAGCAGATGACACTTTGAGGGCTTCAACTTCATCCCATACTTGGCAAGGGACGCGAACACCTCGGCTAGGTGCTCCAGGTGGGCTTCATACGTCTGTGAGTACACAATCACATCATCCAAGTACAGCAAAACGGTCCCATAGGCAGTCTTCTCTCGGTCTTCCGGTGCCACGGCCACCTGCCAGTACCCGCTGGTGAGGTCAAGGGTGGAGAAGTAGTTAGCGGTTCTCAGCGAGGCCAGGGACTCTTTGATGCGGGGCAGAGGGTAAGCATCCTTATGCGTTATCTGGTTAATCTTCCGGTAATCCACACACATCCGCATGGTGCCATCCTTCTTCTTAACCAGCACCAACGGAGCGGCCCAGGGACTACAGCTGTCCCTAATAACCCCTGCCTCCTTCATGTTCCTCAACATGTCTTTGGCGCATTGGTAGTGCGCAGGGGGAATAGGCCTGTATCTCTCTTTAATAGGGGAGTGTGTACCGGTAGGGATGTGGTGTTGAACCCCTTTAATCTGCCCAAAATCTAGAGGGTGCTTGCTAAAAACCCGCTCATACTCCTGTACCACCCGGTATACCCCTTCCTTGTGGTGTATGGGGGTATCATCAGTGCCGACATGTAGCTCTCGATACCACTCGCCTAACTCCCCCAGGGATGAGTGGGAACCGGCAGCAGGCGGTGTGACCGGGGGAACGGCTTCATGGATCGTGTGGGGATCTAGAGTGAGCAATTTGGCAAGGGTAGCGTACCGGGTGGTGCATGAATGCACACATATTGGTTTTATAATCTTATTGTATTACTTTATATTCTTATTTCACTTGTGCATATCTCCACCATAATCCTGGCTAAGAAATATAGCTTTTTTTGGGGTACACAGGTAGTAAGGTCTTCTTTCTATTTCTTTAGGGGTGATATAGCCTGGTGGAACTCTAGACCTCTAACATTATATATGCACCCTTTTTCTTTATGGTTCTTGGACACCTTATAACATTCTTCCATACATATATATCTTTCTCATAAATTATAAATAATTAGGCATTTTTATATATTTTATTTACATTTTCATAAATAACTTTTTACAAAGCATGGGGGACATTCTCACATACATATAATTTTCATGTACGCATTCTGAAAATTTACGCATAAACCGTACACACTCCTTTTTGTAACAATTTCTATAACTCATTCGCTGAACTCTCATCCCGGATATTCATTCTTACACCGAATTTCCTGTTATAACACAACATTCATGATTTTTATTCAATTTATTTTTATTTTTTAGGTTTATTAGTAGTGATGAGCGAGTACTAAAAAGCTCGGGTGCTCGAAGCTCGGGCCGAGCCTCCCAAGATACTCGTGTACTCGGCCCGAGCACCGAGCCCAATGTTATCCTATGGGAGACCCGAGTATTTTTGTGAAATGACCACCGGCAGCATGTAGAAACCCTAAAAATGGCACAAAAGTCTCCGAAGAGTGCTCAAATGACATGGCAACAGCATGGGGAAGACCCCTTGAAGCATTTATCACTCAAAAGTCACAGCTGTGAATAATTTTGTCCGCGTTTTACGCCATTTTTACGGACTCACCAGAAAACCTTCCAAAATGACACCAAAATGATTTTTCATAGCGGAAATGTTAAGGGCACATACCCAATAGTGAGATAGAGCTAATGTATGTTACTTTTTGAGATCAATACATGAAAGATTTTACGTAAAACATTGTGTGGCACTCCGATGTCCCTGAGAAGAGACGTACATAAAGGCCTCTGAGTCTAATGTGCCCATTTTGAGGAACTGAGTCTTTGTAGTATTTTCCTTTGCCAGGGCAGTCCAAAATTGTGAGGTTCACCAATGCCCCTGCATACAGACGTGCATGATGGCCTGTAAACCTGAAGTGCCCATTGTAAGGAAGTGGGTCTATTGTAGTATAGCCCTTAGGCAGGGCAGCCAAAAATTGGGAGGCTCCACGTTGTCCCTGGATAGAGACGTGCATGAGGGCCTCAAAACATTAAGTGTCCAGTGTCAGGAAGTGGGTGTATTATAGTATAGCCCTTAGGCAGGGCAGCCAAAAATTGGGAGGCTCCACGTTGTCCCTGGATAGAGACGTGCATGAGGGCCTGTAAACCTGAAGTGCCCATTGGAAGGAAGTGGGTCTTTTGTAGTATAGCCCTTTGGCAGGGCAGCCAAAAATTGGGAGGCTCCACGTTGTCCTTGGATAGAGACGTGCATGAGGGCCTGTAAACCTGAAGTGCCCATTGGAAGGAAGTGGGTCTTTTGTAGTATAGCCCTTTGGCAGGGCAGCCAAAAATTGGGAGGCTCCACGTTGTCCCTGGATAGAGACATGCATGAGGGCCTCAAAACATTAAGTGTCCATTGTCAGGAAGTGGGTGTATTATAGTATAGCCCTTAGGCAGGGCAGCCAAAAATTGGGAGGCTCCACGTTGTCCCTGGATAGAGACGTGCATGAGGGCCTGTAAACCTGAAGTGCCCATTGGAAGGAAGTGGGTCTTTTGTAGTATAGCCCTTTGGCAGGGCAGCCAAAAATTGGGAGGCTCCACGTTGTCCCTGGATAGAGACGTGCATGAGGGCCTCAAAACATTAAGTGTCCATTGTCAGGAAGTGGGTGTATTATAGTATAGCCCTTTGGCAGGGCAGCCAAAAATTGGGAGGCTCCACGTTGTCCCTGGATAGAGACGTGCATGAGGGCCTCAAAACATTAAGTGTCCATTGTCAGGAAGTGGGTGTATTATAGTATAGCCCTTAGGCAGGGCAGCCAAAAATTGGGAGGCTCCACGTTGTCCCTGGATAGAGACGTGCATGAGGGCCTCAAAACATTAAGTGTCCATTGTCAGGAAGTGGGTCTTTTGTAGTATAGCCCTTTGGCAGGGCAGCCAAAAATTGGGAGGCTCCACGTTGTCCCTGGATAGAGACGTGCATGAGGGCCTCAAAACATTAAGTGTCCATTGTCAGGAAGTGGGTGTATTATAGTATAGCCCTTAGGCAGGGCAGCCAAAAATTGGGAGGCTCCACGTTGTCCCTGGATAGAGACGTGCATGAGGGCCTCAAAACATTAAGTGTCCATTGTCAGGAAGTGGGTCTTTTGTAGTATAGCCCTTTGGCAGGGCAGCCAAAAATTGGGAGGCTCCACGTTGTCCCTGGATAGAGACGTGCATGAGGGCCTCAAAACATTAAGTGTCCATTGTCAGGAAGTGGGTGTATTATAGTATAGCCCTTTGGCAGGGCAGCCAAAAATTGGGAGGCTCCACGTTGTCCCTGCATAGAGACGTGCATGAGGGCCTCAAAACATTGTTCCCATTGCAAAGGAGCGGGTCTCCTGTCGTTGTAATGTCCATTCTGCAAAGAATGGGCGAAAAAATTTACCACTGGGGGTATACCTGAAACAAAGGCCTAACTCTTGTAACGGTCATCATGGTGGCGCATGAGGAGAAGGAGGAGCAGTCCAGCGATTATCCAAAGTCCAGAAGTGTGTACCCATGGGTGACTGGAGGTACATGGCAAATTCCCGTTACAAACTTTAAATTCCGCTCTCATTTGCTGGTGGTGTGGTGAAGTCTGGCCCAATCCAACCCTTGTTCATCTTGATCAGAGTCAGCCTGTCAGCATTTTCAGTTGACAGGCGGGTGCGTTTATCTGTAATGATTCCACCTTCGGCACTAAAAACACGCTCTGACAAAACGCTAGCGGCAGGGCAGGCCAGGACTTCCAAGGCGTAGAGAGCCAATTCATGCCACGTGTCCACCTTGGATACCCAATAATTGTAAGGCACAGAGGAATGTCGGAGTACAGTTGTTCGATCTGCAAGGTACTCCTTGAGCATCTGGGCAAACTTAGGATTTCTTGTGGCACTACCCCGCACCTCAGGGGCTGTGGTACGTGAGGGGCTGAGAAAACTGTCCCACATCTTAAAGACTGTTCCCCTACCTCTGGCGGATTGGACTTGTGCCTCTCTCGGCTGTACGCCTTGGTTGTCCACTGATTCCTGACCTATGCCGCTAGCGTTTTGTGAGGGGAATGCTTTGCCTACTTCCGTGACTATGGCCTTCCGGAACTGCTGCATTTTGGTTGACCTCTCCGCCTCGGGAATAAGAGACATAAAGTTCTCCTTGTAGCGTGGGTCTAACAGTGTTACCAACCAGTAATGATTGTCGGCCAAGATGTTCTTAACGCGAGGGTCACGAGACAGGCAGCTTACCATAAAGTCAGCCATGTGCGCCAGACTCTTAACAGCCAGGACTTCAGTAGCCTGACCAACACGTTGACTGAACATGCTGTCCTCCTCCTCCTCCTCCTCCTCATCTACCCTGTCCTCTGGCCAGCCACGCTGAACCGAGGATATGACTGGTGTGCATGTCATATCCTCAATTTGGCCGGAGATTTGCTCCATGTCTTCATCCTCCTCCTCGTCATAGTCCTCCACTGCACGTTGTGATGAGACGAGGCTGGGCTGTGTGTTATCACCCACACCCACTACTGTTTCTTGCTGCAACTCATCGCGCTCCGCCTGCAATGCATCATGTTTGGTTTTGAGCAGAGACCGTTTTAGAAGGCAGAGTAGCGGTATGGTGACGCTAATAATGGCGTCATCACCACTCACCATCTTGGTGGAGTCCTCAAAGTTTTGGAGGATGGTACATAGGTCGGACATCCATCTCCACTCCTCAGGTGTTATGTGTGGAGTTTGACCCATTTCCCGACGGCTTAGGTGATGCAGGTACTCAACAACTGCCCTCTTCTGCTCACATATCCTGACCAACATGTGCAGAGTTGAATTCCAACGCGTGGGGACATCACACACCAGTCTGTGAGCCGGAAGATGCAAACTGCGCTGAAAGCCGGCAAGGCCGGCTGAAGCAGTAGGTGACTTTCGAAAATGTGCAGACAGGCGGCGAACTTTTACCAGCAGATCAGACAGCTCTGGGTATGACTTTAGAAACCGCTGAACCACGAGGTTGAGCACATGGGCCACGCATGGAACATGTGTCAGCTGGCCTCGCCTCAAAGCCGCCACCAGGTTCTGGCCATTGTCACACATGACCTTTCCTGGCTTTAGGTTCAGAGGTGTGAGCCAGTGATCTGCCTGCTGTTTCAGAGCTGTCCACAGCTCTTCTGCATTGTGGGGTTTGTCACCTATGCAGATTAGCTTCAGCACAGCCTGTTGCCGCTTCGCCGAGGCAGTGCTGCAGTGCTTCCAGCTTGGGACTGGTGTGGAGGGTACAGTGGATGAGGATGCGCAGGAGGAGGAGGAGGCTGAAGAGCATGACATTCCGGAGCTGTAGAGTGTGGGTGAAACACTGACTGAGGTAGGGCCTGCAAACCTTGGTGTGGGAAGGACGTGTTCCGTCCCTCGCTCAGACTGGGTCCCAGCTTCCACAATATTAACCCAGTGTGCCGTCAACGAGATGTAGCGGCCTTGCCCACAAGCACTTGTCCACGTGTCTGTGGTTAGGTGGACTTTGGGTGAAACAGCGTTGTTCAGGGCACGTGTGATGTTTTGTGACACGTGGTTATGCAACGCGGGGACGGCACACCGGGAGAAATAGTGGCGGCTGGGGACCGAGTAACGTGGGACAGCTGCCGCCATCAGGTCGCGGAATGCTTCTGTCTCCACCAGCCTAAAAGGCAACATTTCCAGCGCAAGCAGTCGCGAAATGTTAGTATTTAGAACTGTGGCATGTGGGGTGTTGGCAGTGTATTTGCGCCTGCGTTCAAAGGTTTGCTGAATGGATACCTGAACGCTGCGCTGGGACAAGGACGTGCTTGATGATGGTGTTATTTCTGAGTAGGCAACTGCAGGTGCAGGACCGGAGGAGGCTTGTTCGCAGGCAGCATGGACAGGGGATTGGCTCGCATGCACAACCAGCGAAGACGTAGCAGTGACATTAGCAAGCACTGCTCCTCGACTCTGTTGTACTTCCCACAAAGTCGGGTGCTTGGCTGACATGTGCCTGATCATGCTGGTGGTGGTCAGGCTGCTAGTTTTGGTACCCCTGCTGATGCTGGCACGGCAGGTGTTGCAAATGGCCTTTTTAGAATCATCTGGATCCAACTTAAAAAACTGCCAGACTCGGGAAGAACTAACATTTGTACAGGCACCTTGTGTCGTGTTGTTGTTCCGGGGAACGGTTGCCTGACTTCTGCCTGGAGCCACCACCCTGCTTCTTACTGCCTGTTGGGATGCTACGCCTCCCTCCCCCTGTGCACTGCTGTCCTCGCTCTGCATATCCTCCTGCCAGGTTGGGTCAGTTACTGGATCATCCACCACGTCGTCTTCCTCTTCCGCACCCTGCTCCTCCTCCTGACTTCCTGACAATTGTGTCTCATCATCGTCCACCCCTTGTTGAGACACGTTGCCAACTTCGTGAGAACGTGGCTGCTCAAATATTTGGCCATCTGTACATACGATCTCCTCATGACCCACTTCAACATGAGCTGGCGAGAGGCCAGAATGTGCGAATGGAAACGTGAACAGCTCTTCCGAGTGTCCAAGTGTGGGATCATTAATGTCCGAGGACGTGTACTCAGCCTTGTGGTAGGAAGGAGGATCAGGTTCTGAAATGTGCGGTGCAGTATCACGGCTACTGACACTTGACCGTGTGGAAGACAGAGTGTTTGTGGTGGTGCCAATCTGACTGGAAGCATTATCCGCTATCCAACTAACAACCTGTTGACACTGGTCTTGGTTCAAGAGCGGTGTACTGCTGCGGTCCCCAAGAATTTGGGACAGGACGTGCGAGCGACTAGATGTGGCCCTTTGTTGTGGCAAAATTAGAGCTTGCCCACGACCTCGGCCTCTGCCTGCACCACCATCACGTCCACTTCCTTGTTCCTTGCCAACGCCCTTGCGCATTTTGCAATGCTGTGCTGACGTGTATTCACTAGACTTGGGCGTTATATCAAAGTTTGTGCAAATTGTGCACCTGTACGCTGCCACCGACAGGCACACACGTGCGGTTTTTAAATGCAAGCACGGACGCACTAAGAACCTAACAGGTTTTAGGAGCAAAAATTAATGACGAGAACTCTGACACTATCAGCCACTGCTGACTGACGTGTATTATACACTACACTTGTGCGTTATAAAATAGTTTGGTAAAAACGCACACAAGTGCACCTGTACGCTGCCACCGACAGGCACACACGTGCGGTTTTTAAATGCAAGCACGGACAGACTAAGAACCTAACACAGGTTTTAGGAGCAAAAATTAATGACACTATCTGACACTATCAGGACTGTTTTAGACTGTGTACACCAGCCCCAGATATGATGAAGGCTGGTATACGGTCACCACTAGGAATGGCTATATACCCTGCCTGCCTGCCTGCCTGTATACTGCTACAATAGTCCTGACAAGGACTCTTTTGGTCACTAGCCTGTATTCCAACCTGGCTATACCCTGCCTGTATACAGCAACAATAGTCCTGAGAAGGACTCTGCTACTGTACTCCGACCTGGCTATACCCTGCCTGCCTGTATACAACTAGAATAGTCCTGAGAAGGACTTTTGGTCACACTGTTTGCAGCCCTGCTACGGAAATAGCTATAAAGGGCCGCAAACCTTTCCCTGAAGCAGCGACCCTCTCCCTGCACTGACTGTCTGGATAGCTGTGAGCAGAGCACAGCGCGCCCGCCGGTATAAAGGCTCGGTCACGCTGTGCAGGCCGGCCAATCACTGCAATTCCACAACTAACAGGGCTGTGGCATTGCAGTGGTCTGCCAGCCAATCCCTGCATGAGGGCTGGCTCTCAAAAGAGCGCCAACATGCAGGGATGAAGACCACGAGTACAGCACGAGTATCGCGAGATTACTCGGTCCCCGTCGAGTAGACCGAGTACAGTGATACTCGTGCGAGTACCGAGTAGTAACAAGCATGCTCGCTCATCACTATTTATTAGTAAAATGGCTTACACTCCCCTTTTTTCCACTTTTTTCTTCACTACTTTTATAAAGAAATTTTTCCTTTCTTTATTCTTAATGCAATTTTATATAGCAACACCACCATTTTTTGCCACGAACATAATTTTTCTTGTCCGTCATCCCGTTCACCCTTACAGGGTTGTGGACAGATGCACTTGTCACTACACTTCTAAGACTCAATACAGGGTCTGGAGCTCAATGCTCCCTTTTTGTTTTTTTTTTCTTCTTTTTTTTCTTTTTTTCATTTTGTCCTTCTTCTTCTTTTTCTGATTTTTGTCTCAAAAAGCTGATGAAATTTGAAACACTATACCCCAGTGATTTTATAAATGTTTCTCAATATATCACTTGAGAACTTTTATGGCCGGTATTGTAACAGTTGACCATCCCGGCAGTATTTGAAATACAGCAGTCAGTCCTCTGACGTAGCTCCATATGTGTATATATAGAGGTTCTTCCTCCTTTGATTGCATACTGTTCTTTTTTTGCCCTGATGAAGGAGACAGTGATCTCTGAAACACATTGACCGGAAAAAAGAATAAAGAGATGAAATAATTAACATCAGTTTCCTTTGGTGACAGCGCGGCACGCACCCGATTTTCCTCCTATACGTTATTGCTCTTCTACTAAAACAGACACAGAAAAAGACTTGGGTGTATGGGTGGATGGTAAACTTCACTTTAGTGGACAGTGTCAGGCAGCTGCTGCCAGGGCTAATAAAATAATGGGATGTATTAAAAGAGGTATAAGTGTTCATGAAAAAAATATAGTTCTACCTCTGTACAAGTCACTAGTGCGACCGCACGTAGAATACTGTGTACAATTCTGGTCACCGATATATAAGAAGGACATAGCTGAACTGGAGAGGGTGCAAAGAAGAGCGACCAAGATTATTAGAGGAATGGGGGGGCTGCAATACGAAGACAGGTTATTAAACTTGGGGTTATTTAGTCTGGAAAAACGAAGGCTTAGGGGAGATCTAATCACAATGTATAAATATATGAGGGGACAGTACAGAGACCTTTCCAAAGATCTATTTACACCTAGGCCTGCGACTGGAACACGGGGGCATCCGCTACGTCTTGAGGAAAGAAGGTTTAATCATAATCACAGACGAGGATTCTTTACTGTACGAGCAGTGAGACTATGGAATTCTCTGCCGCATGATGTTGTAATGAGTGATTCACTACTAACATTTAAGCAGAGCCTGGATGCCTTTCTTGAAAAATTTAATATAACCAGTTATGTATATTAGATTTTATGACAGGGTATTGATCCAGGGAACTAGTCTGATTGCCGGATGTGGAGTCAGGAATGAAATTTTTTCCCCATTGGAACTTGTTTGCCACATTGGGGTTTTTTGCCTTCCTCTGGATCAATATGTTAGGCTACGGGTTGAACTAGATGGACTTAGAGTCTCCCTTCAACCTTAAAACTATGATACTATGATACTATGATGATACTAGGGGCTGCGGCTGTCGCCATTTGTAACGTGCATTTAGGGGTTGTGACTGGCACAACCTTAATAGGTGAGTGCAACTACTATTAATTATTTGTTACCTTACCAGGTAAGACCCTAATTTGTGCGTCTGCTCCAGAGTTATTTCCCTGATTATTAATATCTGACAGGCAGTGATTGATCCTGCATTCTCACCTTCCTCTCTGTTGCACATTCTTATTGTTCCTATATGCTCTCTATTTCCATCAGACTTTTTTTGTCCTTCGGTGGGGCTCTAACATATGTGCACCATTTTTTATTTATTTTTATGGATTCCTTTCTTTTTTCATGCTAGCGTTCATTATGCAGTAGTCATTCATGATATATCTTATATTTGTGAATCCATTAGGGCTCTATATGTCTGGTGCATCACATTGGGTCTTTTCAGTGCACAATAGGCACCTTTTTCTGTTATGCTCTGCTGCCACCTTATGGACATCCTATCAGTGATGCCAGAAAAAAATGGACATGTCTCCATGCAGCAATCACGGACACGCGGGTACGCCGCACGGAGACACGTGCAGTGAAAAATCACTGATGTGTGAGCAGACCCATTCATTATAATGGATCTGCGTATCTCAGTGATTCTGTTATGTTTAAAAAAAAGCACAAACGTACCAGAATCACTGACGTGTGAAACAGGCCTTATAGTGTTTTGATTTATGTATGTATTATACAACTTCTGTGGATCTTGTATGAGTGACTTTTCTTCATTTTATTGGATTGTTTTAAAATATTGAAATAAAGTCACGCTTCCTATGCATCCTTTTGTATTCTGATTGGCTACTATAATACAGTTTTTAGGCACTGAGATCGATACCAGAGGCATGGTCTTCCGCTTACCAGAGGATAAGCTCAAAAGGCTAAGGGACATAATAGAAGGGTTTAGTGCTGTTAATAAGTAGAGATGAGCGAACCGGTCGCGGTTCGGCTCGAGGTTGGTTCGCCGAACGGACCTCCCGTTCGAGTTCGGTTCGTCGAACGTTCGACGAACCGAACTCGAACTGCATAGGAAACAATGGCAGGCAATCACAAACACAGAAAAACACCTAGAAAACACCCTCAAAGGTGTCCAAAAGGTCACAAACAACTCACAACACATGGGAAAGTGACAAGGACATATACTCATGCGAAAACAAAAGAGCTGGACAAGGAAAAAGAGGAGGACACACAGATATATGAGTATATGCAAGGAAACATCGATTCCATTATTGTGCAACTTGAGCCCTGCTCATTTTAGGCTTCCAATCTTGATAAATTGCCTGAGCTCGCCACGTACGTCTTGGGGATCTTGTCGTGTCCTGCAGCCAGCGTTCTCTCGGAACCTGTCTTCAGTGCTGCTGTGGGTCTGCTGGCAGATAAGCACACGTGTCTGTCCACTGACAATGTGGACATGGCTCTCAGAGGACTTTTCTTCCCCTGGGTCAGCCAGGGGACGGGAAAGGCACGCGTATTTTTGAGAGTGCTTCATGCAAAGCATCTTTTTCTTTTTCAAAAGGGGGCTCAATCGATGCCAGTCAAGTGGGGTGTGTGTGGCCCAGTGAGTGGCAACGAGGGAGACTGTGGTTGGAGTCCCCTCGCTGTGTTTCTAAAAGAACCAAGATGAACAAGTCATGGCTCTCAGAGGACTTTTCTTCCCCGGGGTCAGCCAGGGGACGGGAAAGGCACGCGTATTTTTGAGAGTGCTTCATGCAAAGCATCTTTTTCTTTTTCAAAAGGGGGCTCAACCGATGCCAGTCAAGTGGGGTGTGTGTGGCCCAGTGAGTGGCAACGAGGGAGACTGTGGTTGGAGTCCCCTCGCTGTGTTTCTAAAAGAACCAAGATGAACAAGTCATGGCTCTCAGAGGACTTTTCTTCCCCGGGGTCAGCCAGGGGACGGGAAAGGCACGCGTATTTTTGAGAGTGCTTCATGCAAAGCATCTTTTTCTTTTTCAAAAGGGGGCTCAACCGATGCCAGTCAAGTGGGGTGTGTGTGGCCCAGTGAGTGGCAACGAGGGAGACTGTGGTTGGAGTCCCCTCGCTGTGTTTCTAAAAGAACCAAGATGAACAAGTCATGGCTCTCAGAGGACTTTTCTTCCCCTGGGTCAGCCAGGGGACGGGAAAGGCACGCGTATTTTTGAGAGTGCTTCATGCAAAGCATCTTTTTCTTTTTCAAAAGGGGGCTCAACCGATGCCAGTCAAGTGGGGTGTGTGTGGCCCAGTGAGTGGCAACGAGGGAGACTGTGGTTGGAGTCCCCTCGCTGTGTTTCTAAAAGAACCAAGATGAACAAGTCATGGCTCTCAGAGGACTTTTCTTCCCCTGGGTCAGCCAGGGGACGGGAAAGGCACGCGTATTTTTGAGAGTGCTTCATGCAAAGCATCTTTTTCTTTTTCAAAAGGGGGCTCAACCGATGCCAGTCAAGTGGGGTGTGTGTGGCCCAGTGAGTGGCAACGAGGGAGACTGTGGTTGGAGTCCCCTCGCTGTGTTTCTAAAAGAACCAAGATGAACAAGTCATGGCTCTCAGAGGACTTTTCTTCCCCTGGGTCAGCCAGGGGACGGGAAAGGCACGCGTATTTTTGAGAGTGCTTCATGCAAAGCATCTTTTTCTTTTTCAAAAGGGGGCTCAACCGATGCCAGTCAAGTGGGGTGTGTGTGGCCCAGTGAGTGGCAACGAGGGAGACTGTGGTTGGAGTCCCCTCGCTGTGTTTCTAAAAGAACCAAGATGAACAAGTCATGGCTCTCAGAGGACTTTTCTTCCCCGGGGTCAGCCAGGGGACGGGAAAGGCACGCGTATTTTTGAGAGTGCTTCATGCAAAGCATCTTTTTCTTTTTCAAAAGGGGGCTCAACCGATGCCAGTCAAGTGGGGTGTGTGTGGCCCAGTGAGTGGCAACGAGGGAGACTGTGGTTGGAGTCCCCTCGCTGTGTTTCTAAAAGAACCAAGATGAACAAGTCATGGCTCTCAGAGGACTTTTCTTCCCCGGGGTCAGCCAGGGGACGGGAAAGGCACGCGTATTTTTGAGAGTGCTTCATGCAAAGCATCTTTTTCTTTTTCAAAAGGGGGCTCAACCGATGCCAGTCAAGTGGGGTGTGTGTGGCCCAGTGAGTGGCAACGAGGGAGACTGTGGTTGGAGTCCCCTCGCTGTGTTTCTAAAAGAACCAAGATGAACAAGTCATGGCTCTCAGAGGACTTTTCTTCCCCTGGGTCAGCCAGGGGACGGGAAAGGCATGCGTATTTTTGAGAGTGCTTCATGCAAAGCATCTTTTTCTTTTTCAAAAGGGGGCTCAACCGATGCCAGTCAAGTGGGGTGTGTGTGGCCCAGTGAGTGGCAACGAGGGAGACTGTGGTTGGAGTCCCCTCGCTGTGTTTCTAAAAGAACCAAGATGAACAAGTCATGGCTATCAGAGGACTTTTCTTCCCCTGGGTCAGCCAGGGGACGGGAAAGGCACGCGTATTTTTGAGAGTGCTTCATGCAAAGCATCTTTTTCTTTTTCAAAAGGGGGCTCAACCGATGCCAGTCAAGTGGGGTGTGTGTGGCCCAGTGAGTGGCAACGAGGGAGACTGTGGTTGGAGTCCCCTCGCTGTGTTTCTAAAAGAACCAAGATGAACAAGTCATGGCTCTCAGAGGACTTTTCTTCCCCGGGGTCAGCCAGGGGACGGGAAAGGCACGCGTATTTTTGAGAGTGCTTCATGCAAAGCATCTTTTTCTTTTTCAAAAGGGGGCTCAACCGATGCCAGTCAAGTGGGGTGTGTGTGGCCCAGTGAGTGGCAACGAGGGAGACTGTGGTTGGAGTCCCCTCGCTGTGTTTCTAAAAGAACCAAGATGAACAAGTCATGGCTCTCAGAGGACTTTTCTTCCCCTGGGTCAGCCAGGGGACGGGAAAGGCACGCGTATTTTTGAGAGTGCTTCATGCAAAGCATCTTTTTCTTTTTCAAAAGGGGGCTCAACCGATGCCAGTCAAGTGGGGTGTGTGTGGCCCAGTGAGTGGCAACGAGGGAGACTGTGGTTGGAGTCCCCTCGCTGTGTTTCTAAAAGAACCAAGATGAACAAGTCATGGCTCTCAGAGGACTTTTCTTCCCCGGGGTCAGCCAGGGGACGGGAAAGGCACGCGTATTTTTGAGAGTGCTTCATGCAAAGCATCTTTTTCTTTTTCAAAAGGGGGCTCAACCGATGCCAGTCAAGTGGGGTGTGTGTGGCCCAGTGAGTGGCAACGAGGGAGACTGTGGTTGGAGTCCCCTCGCTGTGTTTCTAAAAGAACCAAGATGAACAAGTCATGGCTCTCAGAGGACTTTTCTTCCCCTGGGTCAGCCAGGGGACGGGAAAGGCACGCGTATTTTTGAGAGTGCTTCATGCAAAGCATCTTTTTCTTTTTCAAAAGGGGGCTCAACCGATGCCAGTCAAGTGGGGTGTGTGTGGCCCAGTGAGTGGCAACGAGGGAGACTGTGGTTGGAGTCCCCTCGCTGTGTTTCTAAAAGAACCAAGATGAACAAGTCATGGCTCTCAGAGGACTTTTCTTCCCCTGGGTCAGCCAGGGGACGGGAAAGGCACGCGTATTTTTGAGAGTGCTTCATGCAAAGCATCTTTTTCTTTTTCAAAAGGGGGCTCAACCGATGCCAGTCAATTGGGGTGTGTGTGGCCCAGTGAGTGGCAACGAGGGAGACTGTGGTTGGAGTCCCCTCGCTGTGTTTCTAAAAGAACCAAGATGAACAAGTCATGGCTCTCAGAGGACTTTTCTTCCCCGGGGTCAGCCAGAGGACGGGAAAGGCACGCGTATTTTTGAGAGTGCTTCATGCAAAGCATCCTTTTCTTTTTCAAAAGGGGGCTCAACCGATGCCAGTCAAGTGGGGTGTGTGTGGCCCAGTGAGTGGCAACGAGGGAGACTGTGCTTGGAGTCCCCTCGCTGTGTTTCTAAAAGAACCAAGATGAACAAGTCATGGCTCTCAGAGGACTTTTCTTCCCCGGGGTCAGCCAGGGGACGGGAAAGGCACGCGTATTTTTGAGAGTGCTTCATGCAAAGCATCTTTTTCTTTTTCAAAAGGGGGCTCAACCGATGCCAGTCAAGTGGGGTGTGTGTGGCCCAGTGAGTGGCAACGAGGGAGACTGGTTGGAGTCCCCTCGCTGTGTTTCTAAAAGAACCAAGATGAACAAGTCATGGCTCTCAGAGGACTTTTCTTCCCCTGGGTCAGCCAGGGGACGGGAAAGGCACGCGTATTTTTGAGAGTGCTTCATGCAAAGCATCTTTTTCTTTTTCAAAAGGGGGCTCAACCGATGCCAGTCAAGTGGGGTGTGTGTGGCCCAGTGAGTGGCAACGAGGGAGACTGTGGTTGGAGTCCCCTCGCTGTGTTTCTAAAAGAACCAAGATGAATAAGTCATGGCTCTCAGAGGACTTTTCTTCCCCTGGGTCAGCCAGGGGACGGGAAAGGCACGCGTATTTTTGAGAGTGCTTCATGCAAAGCATCTTTTTCTTTTTCAAAAGGGGGCTCAACCGATGCCAGTCAAGTGGGGTGTGTGTGGCCCAGTGAGTGGCAACGAGGGAGACTGTGGTTGGAGTCCCCTTGCTGTGTTTCTAAAAGAACCAAGATGAACAAGTCATGGCTCTCAGAGGACTTTTCTTCCCCTGGGTCAGCCAGGGGACGGGAAAGGCACGCGTATTTTTGAGAGTGCTTCATGCAAAGCATCTTTTTCTTTTTCAAAAGGGGGCTCAACCGATGCCAGTCAAGTGGGGTGTGTGTGGCCCAGTGAGTGGCAACGAGGGAGACTGTGGTTGGAGTCCCCTCGCTGTGTTTCTAAAAGAACCAAGATGAACAAGTCATGGCTCTCAGAGGACTTTTCTTCCCCGGGGTCAGCCAGGGGACGGGAAAGGCACGCGTATTTTTGAGAGTGCTTCATGCAAAGCATCTTTTTCTTTTTCAAAAGGGGGCTCAACCGATGCCAGTCAAGTGGGGTGTGTGTGGCCCAGTGAGTGGCAACGAGGGAGACTGTGGTTGGAGTCCCCTCGCTGTGTTTCTAAAAGAACCAAGATGAACAAGTCATGGCTCTCAGAGGACTTTTCTTCCCCGGGGTCAGCCAGGGGACGGGAAAGGCACGCGTATTTTTGAGAGTGCTTCATGCAAAGCATCTTTTTCTTTTTCAAAAGGGGGCTCAACCGATGCCAGTCAAGTGGGGTGTGTGTGGCCCAGTGAGTGGCAACGAGGGAGACTGTGGTTGGAGTCCCCTCGCTGTGTTTCTAAAAGAACCAAGATGAACAAGTCATGGCTCTCAGAGGACTTTTCTTCCCCTGGGTCAGCCAGGGGACGGGAAAGGCACGCGTATTTTTGAGAGTGCTTCATGCAAAGCATCTTTTTCTTTTTCAAAAGGGGGCTCAACCGATGCCAGTCAAGTGGGGTGTGTGTGGCCCAGTGAGTGGCAACGAGGGAGACTGTGGTTGGAGTCCCCTCGCTGTGTTTCTAAAAGAACCAAGATGAACAAGTCATGGCTCTCAGAGGACTTTTCTTCCCCTGGGTCAGCCAGGGGACGGGAAAGGCACGCGTATTTTTGAGAGTGCTTCATGCAAAGCATCTTTTTCTTTTTCAAAAGGGGGCTCAACCGATGCCAGTCAAGTGGGGTGTGTGTGGCCCAGTGAGTGGCAACGAGGGAGACTGTGGTTGGAGTCCCCTCGCTGTGTTTCTAAAAGAACCAAGATGAACAAGTCATGGCTCTCAGAGGACTTTTCTTCCCCGGGGTCAGCCAGGGGACGGGAAAGGCACGCGTATTTTTGAGAGTGCTTCATGCAAAGCATCTTTTTCTTTTTCAAAAGGGGGCTCAACCGATGCCAGTCAAGTGGGGTGTGTGTGGCCCAGTGAGTGGCAACGAGGGAGACTGTGGTTGGAGTCCCCTCGCTGTGTTTCTAAAAGAACCAAGATGAACAAGTCATGGCTCTCAGAGGACTTTTCTTCCCCTGGGTCAGCCAGGGGACGGGAAAGGCACGCGTATTTTTGAGAGTGCTTCATGCAAAGCATCTTTTTCTTTTTCAAAAGGGGGCTCAACCGATGCCAGTCAAGTGGGGTGTGTGTGGCCCAGTGAGTGGCAACGAGGGAGACTGTGGTTGGAGTCCCCTCGCTGTGTTTCTAAAAGAACCAAGATGAACAAGTCATGGCTCTCAGAGGACTTTTCTTCCCCGGGGTCAGCCAGGGGACGGGAAAGGCACGCGTATTTTTGAGAGTGCTTCATGCAAAGCATCTTTTTCTTTTTCAAAAGGGGGCTCAACCGATGCCAGTCAAGTGGGGTGTGTGTGGCCCAGTGAGTGGCAACGAGGGAGACTGTGGTTGGAGTCCCCTCGCTGTGTTTCTAAAAGAACCAAGATGAACAAGTCATGGCTCTCAGAGGACTTTTCTTCCCCTGGGTCAGCCAGGGGACGGGAAAGGCACGCGTATTTTTGAGAGTGCTTCATGCAAAGCATCTTTTTCTTTTTCAAAAGGGGGCTCAACCGATGCCAGTCAAGTGGGGTGTGTGTGGCCCAGTGAGTGGCAACGAGGGAGACTGTGGTTGGAGTCCCCTCGCTGTGTTTCTAAAAGAACCAAGATGAACAAGTCATGGCTCTCAGAGGACTTTTCTTCCCCTGGGTCAGCCAGGGGACGGGAAAGGCACGCGTATTTTTGAGAGTGCTTCATGCAAAGCATCTTTTTCTTTTTCAAAAGGGGGCTCAACCGATGCCAGTCAAGTGGGGTGTGTGTGGCCCAGTGAGTGGCAACGAGGGAGACTGTGGTTGGAGTCCCCTCGCTGTGTTTCTAAAAGAACCAAGATGAACAAGTCATGGCTCTCAGAGGACTTTTCTTCCCCGGGGTCAGCCAGGGGACGGGAAAGGCACGCGTATTTTTGAGAGTGCTTCATGCAAAGCATCTTTTTCTTTTTCAAAAGGGGGCTCAACCGATGCCAGTCAAGTGGGGTGTGTGTGGCCCAGTGAGTGGCAACGAGGGAGACTGTGGTTGGAGTCCCCTCGCTGTGTTTCTAAAAGAACCAAGATGAACAAGTCATGGCTCTCAGAGGACTTTTCTTCCCCTGGGTCAGCCAGGGGACGGGAAAGGCACGCGTATTTTTGAGAGTGCTTCATGCAAAGCATCTTTTTCTTTTTCAAAAGGGGGCTCAACCGATGCCAGTCAAGTGGGGTGTGTGTGGCCCAGTTAGTGGCAACGAGGGAGACTGTGGTTGGAGTCCCCTCGCTGTGTTTCTAAAAGAACCAAGATGAACAAGTCATGGCTCTCAGAGGACTTTTCTTCCCCGGGGTCAGCCAGGGGACGGGAAAGGCACGCGTATTTTTGAGAGTGCTTCATGCAAAGCATCTTTTTCTTTTTCAAAAGGGGGCTCAACCGATGCCAGTCAAGTGGGGTGTGTGTGGCCCAGTGAGTGGCAACGAGGGAGACTGTGGTTGGAGTCCCCTCGCTGTGTTTCTAAAAGAACCAAGATGAACAAGTCATGGCTCTCAGAGGACTTTTCTTCCCCGGGGTCAGCCAGGGGACGGGAAAGGCACACGTATTTTTGAGAGTGCTTCATGCAAAGCATCTTTTTCTTTTTCAAAAGGGGGCTCAACCGATGCCAGTCAAGTGGGGTGTGTGTGGCCCAGTGAGTGGCAACGAGGGAGACTGTGGTTGGAGTCCCCTCGCTGTGTTTCTAAAAGAACCAAGATGAACAAGTCATGGCTCTCAGAGGACTTTTCTTCCCCTGGGTCAGCCAGGGGACGGGAAAGGCACGCGTATTTTTGAGAGTGCTTCATGCAAAGCATCTTTTTCTTTTTCAAAAGGGGGCTCAACCGATGCCAGTCAAGTGGGGTGTGTGTGGCCCAGTTAGTGGCAACGAGGGAGACTGTGGTTGGAGTCCCCTCGCTGTGTTATACATGCTTTTAGAAGGGCATGACATGGCTTGGAGGTTGACTTTCATAAAATGCAAACTGTTGGCTACCAAAATGCTGCCTTTCCAACAACTGTGGTTATAGGCAATGAGGAACATACTGATGAAGATGAGACGCAGATACCCGATTGGGATGACAACTTAAATATTCGGTCAGGGCAAGAAGAAACTCGGTCTGAGGGGGAGGGGAGTGCAAACACAACAATTGATGATGAAGTTCTAGATCCCACCTACTGTCAACCCACAGTCAGACACTCGAGGAGGTCAATAGAGGCGGTGGAGGAGGATGCAACCGACGTCGAAGTAACCTGGCGCCTTCCTGGACACAGTCGGAGCACTGGTAGCACGTCTACAACTGCATTCTCAGCCACCACTCTGCCTCTGAGCATTATTCGGGGTGGATCAACAGGTCGCATGGCCTCTAAGCCTTGCCTAGCCTGGTCCTTTTTTGACATAAAAAAAGATCGGCCAAATTATGTGATCTGTAACATTTGCCATGGTTATCTTAGTAGAGGTCAAAACCTCAGCAGTTTGACAACTTCTTCCATGAATCGTCACATGAATAAATATCATATGGCCTGGTGGGAAGCTCACCGTGCTGCAATGCGGCCTAGTGGAGCCAACCATCCACCGCCTGCCCCTTCCAGGGCATCCGCGCGCTCGTCATCTTCTAGGACTGTGGGGACAGCTGTCACACCTGTTTTTCCACCCACAACTTCCACCACTGTAACCGCAACAGGCAGTTTGCTTGGTAGGTCGTCAGTTGGTTTGGAAGGGGAAACAAGTGAGTGTGTACAGCTCTCTCAGACATCGATAGCACCAACTTTGGATGAAGGCAACATCATGTCTCCGCCTGCACTTTCCTCCCAAAGCTGCATTTTTCCAGGGACACCCTACTCAACACCGTCTACACACAGCAGCCAGATCTCTGTCCCTCAGATGTGGTCAAATAAAAGGCCACTTCCTTCGACCCATGACAAAGCGAAGAGGTTGACTCTATCCCTCTGTAAGCTGTTGGCTACAGAAATGCTGCCTTTCCGCCTAGTGGACACACAGGATTTTAGAGACCTTATATCTGTCGCTGTGCCCCAGTACCAGATGCCTAGTCGCCACTACTTCTCTAAGAAAGGTGTGCCCGCGCTACACCAACATGTCGCACACAATATCACCGCTTCCTTGAGAAACTCTGTGTGTGAACGGGTGAATTTCACCACCGATACTTGGACCAGTAAGCATGGACAGGGACGTTACATGTCGCTGACTGGGCACTGGGTAACTATGGTGATAGATGGTGAAGGGTCTGCTGCACAAGTCTTGCCGTCCCCACGACTTGTGTGTCAATCCTCTGTCTGTCCAAGTTCCGCCACTGCTTCTGCATCCTCCACCTCATCTGGGTCCTCCACCTCCGCCCCAAGCCTGCCTGGTCAGGCCACCAGCGTTCTCACTGCGCAGAAGGAATCACGCACCCCTCATTACTATGCTGGCAGCAGAGCGCAACGGCATCAGGCGGTCTTTAGCTTGACATGTCTTGGGAATAAGAGTCACACAGCTGAGGAGTTGTGGTCAGCTCTGCGGTCCGAGTTTAATAAATGGTTGTCTCCACTCAACCTGCAGCCTGGTAAGGCCGTGTGCGACAATGCTGCAAACCTGGGTGCGGCCCTTCGCCTGGGCAAGGTGACACACGTGCCTTGTATGGCTCACGTGTTGAACCTTGTTGTCCAGCAATTTTTAACACACTATCCCGGCCTAGATGGCCTTCTGACCAGGGCACGGAAACTGTCTGCAGTGCTCACTTCCGCCGTTCAACCGCCGCAGCTGAGCGACTTGCATCGCTCCAGAAGTCTTTCGGCCTGCCGGTTCATCGCCTGAAATGCGATGTGGCGACACGCTGGAATTCAAGTCTCCACATGTTACAGCGACTGTGGCAGCACCGGCGAGCCCTGGTGCAATACTTCATGATGTATAGCCTGGGCCAACGAGATGCAGAAGTGGGGCAGATCACCCTGATGGAGTGATTTCAGATCAAGGACCTATGCACCGTTCTGCACAGTTTCGACATGGCGACGAATATGTTTAGCGCTGACAATGCCATTATCAGCATGACGATTACAGTCATTTACATGCTGGAGCACACGCTAAACACTATTCGGAGTCAGGGGGTGGGACAACAGGAAGGGGAGGAACTACAGGAGGATTCATATGCGCAAGACACAACAACATCACCAAGGTCCAGACGTTCATCATCACCAACGCGGCAGGCATGGGACCATGGGGGACAGGGATCAACAAGGGCGCATGGTAGCAGGCGAGATGTTGAGGAAGGTGCAGGAGGACATGAAGATAGGGAGGACGAACTGTCCATGGACATGGAAGACTCAGCAGATGAGGGGGACCTTGGTCAAATTTCAGTTGAAAGAGGTTGGGGGTAGATGACAGAGGAAGAAAGAACGTTTAGCACCTCTATGCCACAAACACAGCGTGGACTTGGTCCGCATGGCTGCGCAAGACACATGAGTGCCTTCTTGTTGCACTACCTCCAACATGACCCTCGTATTGTCAAAATTAGAAGTGATGATGACTACTGGCTTGCCACACTATTAGATCCCCGGGACAAGTCCAAATTTTGTGACATAATTCCACCCATAGAAAGGGACGCACGTATGCTGGAGTATCAGCATAAGCTGTTACTCTATCTTAGCTCGGCTTTTACACCAAACAACCGTGCAGGTGAAGGGAGTGATTCTCCCAGTTGTAACTTGACAAACATGGGACTGCATCTACATCTTCAACAGTCTACCCGTACCAGTAGGACCGTATCTGGTGCTGGTAACAGCAATTTTATGGAATCTTTTCATAATTTTTTTAGACCCTCCTTTGCAAGGCCACCAGAGACAACAAGTCTGACACATAGTCAACGGATGGAGAGGATGATACAGGAGTATCTCCAAATGAACATCGATGCAATGACTTTGCAAATGGAGCCTTGCTCCTTTTGGGCTTCAAATCTAGAAAAATTGACAGAGCTCTCCAGTTACGCCTTGGATATTTTGTCGTGTTCAGCTGCCAGCGTTGTCTCTGAACGTGTCTTCAGTGCTGCTGGGTGTGTGCTGACAGATAAGCGCACGCGTCTGTCCAGTGACAATGTGGACAGACTGACGTTCATCAAAATGAACAAGTCATGGATCCAGAAGGAATTTACTACCCCTGTGTCATCCTGGGGAGAGTAAATGCTTGTGGATTTGGAATGTGCTTGATGCAAATCAAAACATCCTGTTTGCAACTAGGGCACAAGTGCTGCCACTGATGGGGTGTCTGTGTGCCCAATGTTGGGAAAAAAGGTAGACTCCGCTTGGAGTAACCCTTGCTTGCTGTGTTTTTTAAAAATGATACAAGATGAACAGATCTGAAGGCAAGATGAAGGCAACATCATGTCTCCGCCTGCACTTTTCTCACAAACCTGCATTTTTCCAGGGACACCCTACTCAACACCGTCTACAGACAGCAGCCAGATCTCTGTCCCTCAGATGTGGTCAAATAAAAGGCCACTTACTGCGACCCATGACAAAGCTAAGTGGTTGACTCTATCCCTCTGTAAGCTGTTGGCTACCGAAATGCTGCCTTTACGCGTAGTGGACACACAGGATTTTACAGACCTTATGTCTGTCGCTGTGCCCCAGTACCACATGCCCAATCACCACTGCTTCTCCAAGAAAAGCATGCCCGCGCTACACCAGCATGTCGCACACAACATCACCACTTCCTTGAGAAAATCTGTGTGCGACAGGGTGCATTTCAACACAGATACTTGGACCAGTAAGCATAGACAGGGTCATTACATGTCACTGACTGGGCACTGGCAAACTATGGTGAGAGATGGAGAAGGGTCTGCTGTACAAGTCTTGCCGTCCCCACGAGTTGTTTCAATCCTTGTTCTGTATGTAGAAGTTAATACACTGCTTCTGCCTCTTCAACCTCGTGTGGGTCCTCTACCTTGGCGCAAACCCTGTGTGGTCAGGCCACCCTTCCTTGCAACTGCGCACAAGGACTACCACACACCTCCTTACTATGCTGGCAGCAGAGCTCAATGCCATCAGGCGGTCAAAGCTTTACTTTGAAATGTATGGGAAATGTGAGTCACACCGCTATTACAGAGAATAGTAGTCAGGCAGGGTCAAAACATTAATTGAGGAACAGGAACAGAATGGGACGGCCAGGAAAGAATCAGAAAACAAGCAGAGGTGAAATGCGTATCGGCCAACAAGGTACATAAACAGCAAGCAGGAAAAGTAGTCAGGTAACAAGCACACAAAATCATAAAACTGAACTGGGGGTAAAATTAACCAGAGGTTCATAGCATAACCTGCGTCCACCTGCGCCGCTGGCATCGACTACTCTCCCATCATCAGCACTATTCATGAAAGGAACACGTTGTCACCTGGCGACCGGAATACAAATTGACGGAGCGGACTCCGTTGGTGACTTAACAGCCGTGTGCGGCAATGATGCAAACCTGGCTGCGGGCCATCCTCAGGGCAATGTGACACACGTGCCTTTTAGGGCTCACGTGTTGAACCGAATTCGCCAGCAATTTTTAAAACACCATCACGGCCTACATGGCCTTGTGCAGTGGGCACGCTCGCTATGTGCTCACTTCCATCGTGCGCACACAGCAGCTCAACAACTTTCATCACTCCGGAAGTCTTAGGGTCTGGCAGTTAAACGCCGTAAATGCGATGTTTCGACACGCAGGAATTGGAATCTGCACATGTTGCAGCGTGTGTGGCAGCACCGCAGAGCCCTGCTGAAATACGGTAAGACATATAGCCTGGGATAACTTGATCCAGAGGTGGTGCAGATCACGCTGCTGGAGTGGTGTCAGATCAAGGACCTATGCACCCTGCTACACAGTTTTGAAATGTCGACGAAGATGTTTAGCACTGGCAATGTCATTCTCAGCGTGACAATTCTGGTCATCTACATGATGGAGCACACTGTAATTATTATTCTGAGTCAGGTGTTGGGACAAGAGGAAGGGGAGGAAGTACAGGAGGAGTCATATGCGGAAGGGATAACAAGATCTACGAGGTCCAGATGGTCAGCGGCACCTATGCGGCATTCATGGTGAGGGAGAGGGATTAACAAGGGCGCATAGTATCAGCAAAAAGTGTTGATGAAAGTGCAGGAGCCCATGAAGAAATGGAGGACGAACTGGCGATGGGCATGGAAGACTCAGCAGATGAGTGAGAGCTTGCTCACATTTTGGTTGTGCGAGGTTGTGGGTAGAGGGCAGAGGAAGGATGCACGATTCTCACCTCTCTGCCACCAACACACCAAGGACTTGGTCCTCCTGGATGCACAAGACACATGAGCGCCTTCTTGCTGCACTACCTACATGACCCTCGGATTGTATGAATTTGAACTAATCCTGAATACTGGGTTGCCACACTGTTAGATCCCCGGTACAAGACAAAATTTGGCGAACTAATTCCTGCCATAGAAATAGACGCACGTATACAGGAGTATCTGCAGAATGTGGTACGCAATCTTAGATCTACTTGTCCACTAAACACCAGTGCTGCACAGAGTGAATCTCAACGCTTTGTCATGGATAGGAGGAAATGGTCTTTTACTTGTCCACATCGGAGGGACCGAGGGATGGCTGCTGTGCTGAGATGGCGTTGAGTACGGTGTCCCTGCACAGTTGCACTTTTGGTCATATCCCAAAATGAGTTGAAAAAGGACAGATGCTGTTGGAAAGGGGAACAGGTGTGTTGGAAAGGGGAAAAAAGTTTTGGTCCGTGGATTTGGTGGTTAAGCAACTGTAACATTTGCTGAAGAAACAACATCTGTTACAGTGGGACTGGCAGATTTGGATAAAGTGGTATATAATCTGTGACCGCTATATAACGAAAATTAATAAGAAAAGAAAGAGAAAGGTATATATCCCCATCAGCAGTCAGTGTCCACCGTGCTCCCAGTTGGAAAAGGAGAGGTTGGCAACTTGAAGGTTTGGTGGAGGATACAGAGCTGTGTGGCTATGAAACTAATAGTAGCCTGAACCGAGTTAGACGCCATTCGGATCTGGAGACTGTGAGCCCTGTTAGCGTCACAGGGTCCACATGCCCACCCAGCCCAGGAACTCCCTGTTAACAACACAGGGGCCATTGAGTACGCTGACCGTGTGCGTAGGGGCCACACCTGTGGACAGCAGGCGCATCAGCAGCAGCAGGCCTGTTAATGCCACTTGGCTGCACAAGCAGGACTGTTAGGACAGGAGCTGGTCTTAACCGTTCTGCGTTACCAACTGTGGTGGTGGCCTGCATCCACCACCCGATCCCTGCCTACCTCTGGCCTAAAGCCGCAATGGGTTCAACACATGGAGGTGTGCTCTTTCGGAGCATAATAGAAGACTGCGCACCTCCTTGTTGGCTCCAGCCCCTTTTATAACCTGGGTCCGCCCCAAACCAGGGTGAACCACAATGCACCTCCTGGAGACAAAAGTAGAGTGACACGTCATGAGTGGCATAACTAGCGTCCTATTTGGAAACGCAACTTCAATGATGACCTCATGGCTGCCATGACCCAAACACCTCACCAGTCATCGTCTGAGCATCAATAATGCGGTGACAAGTCATAGGTGTGGGCCTCTGCAAGCCATTTGGGAGGACACCTGATGCCCTGTGGTCTATATGGGACCCCCACATCAGGGCCAGGGCCAAAGAGTTCATTACCGGACCATGAACCACGAACCGCGCTCAACTCTATTAATAAGGTGGCATTAAGATAAATGAAATATATCTTCTCGGTCTTCTCGTTTTCTTGCTAAGTTGTGCCAATGGACAGAGTTTTTCTAGACATTTGCTATTGGAAACTCAGGGAACCAAAGCTCCTGGATAGAGTTGAGCGCGGTTCGTGGTTCGTGGTTCTCCAGTTCTAGGCTCGAGTGATTTTGGGGCATGTTCTAGATCGAACTAGAACTCGAGCTTTTTGCAAAAGCTCGATAGTTCTAGAAACGTTCGAGAACGGTTCTAGCAGCCAAAAAACAGCTAAATCATAGCTTGGTTTCTGCTGTAATAGTGTAAGTCACTCTGTGAATCAAACTATTAGCACATTTCAGTGTATAGTGTGCGTGAACAGCGCCTTCAGATCACTGCTGCTTCTATAATGGCGATCGCCATATTTTTTTTTTTTTCTTGTCTTCCTTCCCTAAGTGCGCGCGTCTTGTGGGGCGGGCCAGCATGTCAGCCAATCACAGACACACACACAGCTAAGTTGACTTTGAGCCAGAGAAGCAACGGCATGTGTGATAGGATCTGCATGTCACATGTCCCTGCATTATAAAACCGGACATTTTCTTCACGGACGCCATTATCTGCCTTCTGCGTCTTTGGTGTCAGACATCACTGTCGCAGCTCCGTCCTCCTGAGTCCTATAGCCGATACAGCTGTATGCGCTGCATACACAGCGTTAGACAGCATAGGGAGAGCACTTTATAGCAGTCCTTTTAAGGGCTCAAACCGGCAGGGTCAGAGAGCCATAGGTGACAGGTCCTGCAAACAGCAACAGCATCTGTGTAGCCAAGGTCAGGGATTTCCTCCCTGCATTTCACCATTAGGAGGAAATAGAAAGGCAGGCTTCCATTCCTCTACCCAGAGCACCACAATCCTGCCACTGTACCCTCCTGTCCTCTGCACACTCCAACTCATTATAACTAAGCCATTATACTAGCAAACACTCAGTGTACCTAGTGGCATCCTATCTGTGGCTATTGGACTTTGCTATAGTCCCACTAGTGCAAAGACATTTGCAGAGCACGTCTGCCTGCATTGCACACTCCAACTTTTTTAAGCTAAGCAATTTTACTAGCAAACACTCAGTGTACCTAGTGGCATCCTATACGTGGCTATTGGACTTTGCTATAGTCCCACTAGTGCCAAGACATTTGCAGAGCGCATCTGCCTGCGTTGCACACTCCAACTAATTTTAACTTAGCCATTATACTAGCAAACACTCAGTGTACCTAGTGGCATCCTATACGTGGCTATTGGACTTTGCTATAGTCCCACTAGTGCCAAGACATTTGCAGAGCGCATCTGCCTGCGTTGCACACTCCAACTAATTATAAGTAAGCCATTATACTAGCAAACACTCAGTGTACCTAGTGGCATCCTATACGTGGCTATTGGACTTTGCTATAGTCCCACTAGTGCCAAGACATTTGCAGAGCGCATCTGCCTGCGTTGCACACTCCAACTAATTATAAGTAAGCCATTATACTAGCAAACACTCAGTGTACCTAGTGGCATCCTATACGTGGCTATTGGACTTTGCTATAGTCCCACTAGTGCCAAGACATTTGCAGAGCGCATCTGCCTGCGTTGCACACTCCAACTAATTATAAGTAAGCCATTATACTAGCAAACACTCAGTGTACCTAGTGGCATCCTATCTGTGGCTATTGGACTTTGCTATAGTCCCACTAGTGCAAAGACATTTGCAGAGCACGTCTGCCTGCATTGCACACTCCAACTTTTTTAAACTAAGCAATTTTACTAGCAAACACTCAGTGTACCTAGTGGCATCCTATACGTGGCTATTGGACTTTGCTATAGTCCCACTAGTGCCAAGACATTTGCAGAGCGCATCTGCCTGCGTTGCACACTCCAACTAATTATAAGTAAGCCATTATACTAGCAAACACTCAGTGTACCTAGTGGCATCCTATCTGTGGCTATTGGACTTTGCTATAGTCCCACTAGTGCAAAGACATTTGCAGAGCACGTCTGCCTGCATTGCACACTCCAACTTTTTTAAACTAAGCAATTTTACTAGCAAACACTCAGTGTACCTAGTGGCATCCTATACGTGGCTATTGGACTTTGCTATAGTCCCACTAGTGCCAAGACATTTGCAGAGCGCATCTGCCTGCGTTGCACACTCCAACTAATTATAAGTAAGCCATTATACTAGCAAACACTCAGTGTACCTAGTGGCATCCTATCTGTGGCTATTGGACTTTGCTATAGTCCCACTAGTGTCAAGACATTTGCAGAGCGCATCTGCCTGCGTTGCACACTCCAACTAATTATAAGTAAGCCATTATACTAGCAAACACTCAGTGTACCTAGTGGCATCCTATACGTGGCTATTGGACCTTGCTATAGTCCCACTAGTGCCAAGACATTTGCAGAGCGCATCTGCCTGCGTTGCACACTCCAACTAATTATAAGTAAGCCATTATACTAGCAAACACTCAGTGTACCTAGTGGCATCCTATACGTGGCTATTGGACCTTGCTATAGTCCCACTAGTGCCAAGACATTTGCAGAGCGCATCTGCCTGCGTTGCACACTCCAACTAATTATAAGTAAGCCATTATACTAGCAAACACTCAGTGTACCTAGTGGCATCCTATCTGTGGCTATTGGACTTTGCTATAGTCCCACTAGTGCCAAGACATTTGCAGAGCGCATCTGCCTGCGTTGCACACTCCAACTAATTATAAGTAAGCCATTATACTAGCAAACACTCAGTGTACCTAGTGGCATCCTATACGTGGCTATTGGACCTTGTTATAGTCCCACTAGTGCCAATACATTTGCAGAGCGCATCTGCCTGCGTTGCACACTCCAACTAATTATAAGTAAGCCATTATACTAGCAAACACTCAGTGTACCTAGTGGCATCCTATACGTGGCTATTGGACCTTGCTATAGTCCCACTAGTGCCAAGACATTTGCAGAGCGCATCTGCCTGCGTTGCACACTCCAACTAATTATAAGTAAGCCATTATACTAGCAAAAACTCAGTGTACCTAGTGGCATCCTATCTGTGGCTATTGGACTTTGCTATAGTCCCACTAGTGCAAAGACATTTGCAGAGCACGTCTGCCTGCATTGCACACTCCAACTTTTTTAAACTAAGCAATTTTACTAGCAAACACTCAGTGTACCTAGTGGCATCCTATACGTGGCTATTGGACTTTGCTATAGTCCCACTAGTGCCAAGACATTTGCAGAGCGCATCTGCCTGCGTTGCACACTCCAACTAATTTTAACTTAGCCATTATACTAGCAAACACTCAGTGTACCTAGTGGCATCCTATACGTGGCTATTGGACTTTGCTATAGTCCCACTAGTGCCAAGACATTTGCAGAGCGCATCTGCCTGCGTTGCACACTCCAA
Organism: Anomaloglossus baeobatrachus; assembly: GCF_048569485.1. Taxonomy (NCBI): domain Eukaryota; kingdom Metazoa; phylum Chordata; class Amphibia; order Anura; family Aromobatidae; genus Anomaloglossus; species Anomaloglossus baeobatrachus. The sequence continues at coordinate 79,151 of NW_027441988.1, read as the reverse complement.
CTAATTATAAGTAAGCCATTATACTAGCAAACACTCAGTGTACCTAGTGGCATCCTATACGTGGCTATTGGACCTTGCTATAGTCCCACTAGTGCCAAGACATTTGCAGAGCGCATCTGCCTGCGTTGCACACTCCAACTAATTATAAGTAAGCCATTATACTAGCAAACACTCAGTGTACCTAGTGGCATCCTATACGTGGCTATTGGACTTTGCTATAGTCCCACTAGTGCCAAGACATTTGCAGAGCGCATCTGCCTGCGTTGCACACTCCAACTAATTATAAGTAAGCCATTATACTAGCAAACACTCAGTGTACCTAGTGGCATCCTATACGTGGCTATTGGACCTTGCTATAGTCCCACTAGTGCCAAGACATTTGCAGAGCGCATCTGCCTGCGTTGCACACTCCAACTAATTATAAGTAAGCCATTATACTAGCAAACACTCAGTGTACCTAGTGGCATCCTATCTGTGGCTATTGGACTTTGCTATAGTCCCACTAGTGCCAAGACATTTGCAGAGCGCATCTGCCTGCGTTGCACACTCCAACTAATTATAAGTAAGCCATTATACTAGCAAACACTCAGTGTACCTAGTGGCATCCTATACCTGGCTATTGGACTTTGCTATAGTCCCACTAGTGCCAAGACATTTGCAGAGCGCATCTGCCTGCGTTGCACACTCCAACTAATTATAAGTAAGCCATTATACTAGCAAACACTCAGTGTACCTAGTGGCATCCTATACGTGGCTATTGGACTTTGCTATAGTCCCACTAGTGCCAAGACATTTGCAGAGCGCATGTGCCTGCGTTGCACACTCCAACTAATTTTAACTTAGCCATTATACTAGCAAACACTCAGTGTACCTAGTGGCATCCTATACGTGGCTATTGGACCTTGCTATAGTCCCACTAGTGCCAAGACATTTGCAGAGCGCATCTGCCTGCGTTGCACACTCCAACTAATTATAAGTAAGCCATTATACTAGCAAACACTCAGTGTACCTAGTGGCATCCTATACGTGGCTATTGGACCTTGCTATAGTCCCACTAGTGCCAAGACATTTGCAGAGCGCATCTGCCTGCGTTGCACACTCCAACTAATTATAAGTAAGCCATTATACTAGCAAACACTCAGTGTACCTAGTGGCATCCTATCTGTGGCTATTGGACTTTGCTATAGTCCCACTAGTGCCAAGACATTTGCAGAGCGCATCTGCCTGCGTTGCACACTCCAACTAATTATAAGTAAGCCATTATACTAGCAAACACTCAGTGTACCTAGTGGCATCCTATACGTGGCTATTGGACCTTGCTATAGTCCCACTAGTGCCAATACATTTGCAGAGCGCATCTGCCTGCGTTGCACACTCCAACTAATTATAAGTAAGCCATTATACTAGCAAACACTCAGTGTACCTAGTGGCATCCTATACGTGGCTATTGGACCTTGCTATAGTCCCACTAGTGCCAAGACATTTGCAGAGCGCATCTGCCTGCGTTGCACACTCCAACTAATTATAAGTAAGCCATTATACTAGCAAAAACTCAGTGTACCTAGTGGCATCCTATCTGTGGCTATTGGACTTTGCTATAGTCCCACTAGTGCAAAGACATTTGCAGAGCACGTCTGCCTGCATTGCACACTCCAACTTTTTTAAACTAAGCAATTTTACTAGCAAACACTCAGTGTACCTAGTGGCATCCTATACGTGGCTTTTGGACTTTGCTATAGTCCCACTAGTGCCAAGACATTTGCAGAGCGCATCTGCCTGCGTTGCACACTCCAACTAATTTTAACTTAGCCATTATACTAGCAAACACTCAGTGTACCTAGTGGCATCCTATACGTGGCTATTGGACTTTGCTATAGTCCCACTAGTGCCAAGACATTTGCAGAGCGCATCTGCCTGCGTTGCACACTCCAACTAATTATAAGTAAGCCATTATACTAGCAAACACTCAGTGTACCTAGTGGCATCCTATACGTGGCTATTGGACCTTGCTATAGTCCCACTAGTGCCAAGACATTTGCAGAGCGCATCTGCCTGCGTTGCACACTCCAACTAATTATAAGTAAGCCATTATACTAGCAAACACTCAGTGTACCTAGTGGCATCCTATACGTGGCTATTGGACTTTGCTATAGTCCCACTAGTGCCAAGACATTTGCAGAGCGCATCTGCCTGCGTTGCACACTCCAACTAATTATAAGTAAGCCATTATACTAGCAAACACTCAGTGTACCTAGTGGCATCCTATACGTGGCTATTGGACCTTGCTATAGTCCCACTAGTGCCAAGACATTTGCAGAGCGCATCTGCCTGCGTTGCACACTCCAACTAATTATAAGTAAGCCATTATACTAGCAAACACTCAGTGTACCTAGTGGCATCCTATCTGTGGCTATTGGACTTTGCTATAGTCCCACTAGTGCCAAGACATTTGCAGAGCGCATCTGCCTGCGTTGCACACTCCAACTAATTATAAGTAAGCCATTATACTAGCAAACACTCAGTGTACCTAGTGGCATCCTATACCTGGCTATTGGACTTTGCTATAGTCCCACTAGTGCCAAGACATTTGCAGAGCGCATCTGCCTGCGTTGCACACTCCAACTAATTATAAGTAAGCCATTATACTAGCAAACACTCAGTGTACCTAGTGGCATCCTATACGTGGCTATTGGACTTTGCTATAGTCCCACTAGTGCCAAGACATTTGCAGAGCGCATGTGCCTGCGTTGCACACTCCAACTAATTTTAACTTAGCCATTATACTAGCAAACACTCAGTGTACCTAGTGGCATCCTATACGTGGCTATTGGACTTTGCTATAGTCCCACTAGTGCCAAGACATTTGCAGAGCGCATCTGCCTGCGTTGCACACTCCAACTTATTATAAGTAAGCCATTATACTAGCAAACACTCAGTGTACCTAGTGGCATCCTATACGTGGCTATTGGACTTTGCTATAGTCCCACTAGTGCCAAGACATTTGCAGAGCGCATCTGCCTGCGTTGCACACTCCAACTAATTTTAACTTAGCCATTATACTAGCAAACACTCAGTGTACCTAGTGGCATCCTATACGTGGCTATTGGACTTTGCTATAGTCCCACTAGTGCCAAGACATTTGCAGAGCGCATCTGCCTGCGTTGCACACTCCAACTCATTATAACTAAGTTGCATTGTCAGGGATATTTATTCTTTATTATTCTGCTGTTAATAAAGCTAGACCACCACTGCAATCTTCACCACCTCTCAATTTTTTCTACCACATTTTCAGTCCACAATCTTGTCGCAATCAACATGAGTGGCAAAATGACAGATGCTGATGGAAAGGGGAAGAGGCGTGGTGGAAAAGGCAAAAAAGGTTTTGTCTGTGGGGAAAGTGGCAAAGCTCCATTATCATCTGCTGAAGATAGACCATCTACCAGCAAAAGTAAGATGTCTACTACTTACCGTGGACAATCCGATGTGCTCCCTTTTTTACGGACACGAACAACAGGAAGAAAGGTAGATGATGGGCAAAAAAGGAAAATGCTTGAATGGATCTCAAGTGGTCCAACAAGTGCCCTCTCAGCCACTTCAAGTACCGCATCCAAAAAACACCAGTCCTCTGAGTTGTCATCCCAATCACACTTGATTTCTCCCAGCTCTGAAGTCTCCATCAGCCCTGCACAGTATGGTGGAACTGAGATGGCTGAGTCTGCAGAGCTGTTCAGTCACACTATAGCCTGGGAATCAGAGGTCTGCTCCCAAGCTACAGTGAGTACAGAACAGGAAATGGTCTGCAGTGATGCCCAGAACCTTTGTGACTCTGATTCAGGCCGTGAGGACCAAGTTTCTGAGCATAATGTTGACCCTTTGTCACAAACTGTAACACCTGTGGTTATAGACAATGAGGAACATACTGATGAAGATGAGACGCAGATACCCGATTGGGATGACAACTTAAATATTCGGTCAGGGCAAGAAGAGGCTCGGTCTGAGGGGGAGGGGAGTGCAAACACAACAATTGATGATGAAGTTCTAGATCCCACCTACTGTCAACCCCCAGTCAGGCACTCGAGGAGGTCAACAGAGGCGGTGGAGGAGGATGCAACCGACGACGAAGTTACCTTGCGCCTTCCTGGACAGAGTCGGAGCACTGGTAGCACGTCTACAACTGCATCCTCAGCCACCACTCTGCCTATGAGCATTATTCGGGGTGGATCAACAGGTCGCATGGCCTCTAAGCCTTGCCTAGCCTGGTCCTTTTTTGACATAGAAAAAGATCGCCCAAATCATGTGATATGTAAAATTTGTCATGATTCTCTTAGTAGAGGTCAAAACCTCAGCAGTTTGACAACTTCTTCCATGAATCGTCACATGAATAAATATCATAGGTCCCGGTGGGAAGCTCACTGTGCTGCAATGCTGCAAGAGCGAACCATCCACCGCCCGCACCTTCCAGTGCATCCGCGCGCTCTTCATCTTCTAGGACTGTGGGGACAGCTGTCACACCTGTTTTTCCACGCCAAACTTCCACCACTGTAACCGCAACAGGCAGTTTGCTTGTAAGGTCGTCAGTTGGTTTGGAAGGGGAAACAAGTGAGTGTGTACAGCTCTCTCAGACATCGATAGCACCAACGTTGGATGAAGGCAACATCATGTCTCCGCCTGCACTTTCCTCACAAACCTGCATTTTTCCAGGGACACCCTACTCAACACCGTCTACACACAGCAGCCAGATCTCTGTCCCTCAGATGTGGTCAAATAAAAGGCCACTTCCTCCGACCCATGACAAAGCTAAGAGGTTGACTCTATCCCTCTGTAAGCTGTTGGCTACCGAAATGCTGCCTTTCCGCCTAGTGGACACACAGGATTTTAGAGACCTTATGTCTGTCGCTGTGCCCCAGTACCAGATGCCTAGTCGCCACTACTTCTCTAAGAAAGGTGTGCCCGCGCTACACCAGCATGTCGCACACAACATCACCGCTTCCTTGAGAAACTCTGTGTGTGAACGGGTGCATTTCACCACCGATACTTGGACCAGTAAGCATGGACAGGGACGTTACATGTCGCTGACTGGGCACTGGGTAACTATGGTGATAGATGGTGAAGGGTCTGCTGCACAAGTCTTGCCGTCCCCACGACTTGTGTGTCAATCCTCTGTCTGTCCAAGTTCCGCCACAGCTTCTGCATCCTCCACCTCATCTGGGTCCTCCACCTCCGCCCCAAGCCTGCCTGGTCAGGCCACCAGCGTTCTCACTGCGCAGAAGGAATCACGCACAAGTGGGCGGGGCCTGTTCTTCGTGTTTCCTAAGCTAGGAGTCAGGTCTCCTTGTGTCTCTGTGATATACTTACCTATCTCTCTTCTAGAGCCGCTCCTGCCTCGCCATCCGGTCCTGCCGATTCCCGAACCCCAAACGCTGACTATCTGCCATCCCGTCAGTCCGTACCATCTCTGATCCCTGTGGTGACCCGTCCTCTCGCTCCATCGGTTCCGGACTGTTGATGTGACGATTCATGGAAGAAGTTGTCAAACTGCTGAGGTTTTGACCTCTACTAAGAGAATCATGACAAATTTTACATATCACATGATTTGGGCGATCTTTTTCTATGTCAAAAAAGGACCAGGCTAGGCAAGGCTTAGAGGCCATGCGACCTGTTGATCCACCCCGAATAATGCTCATAGGCAGAGTGGTGGCTGAGGATGCAGTTGTAGACGTGCTACCAGTGCTCCGACTCTGTCCAGGAAGGCGCAAGGTAACTTCGTCGTCGGTTGCATCCTCCTCCACCGCCTCTGTTGACCTCCTCGAGTGCCTGAATGGGGGTTGACAGTAGGTGGGATCTAGAACTCCATCATCAATTGTTGTGTTTGCACTCCCCTCCCCCTCAGACCGAGCCTCTTCTTGCCCTGACCGAATATTTAAGTTGTCATCCCAATCGGGTATCTGCGTCTCATCTTCATCAGTATGTTCCTCATTGTCTATAACCACAGGTGTTACAGTTTGTGACAAAGGGTCAACATTATGCTCAGAAACTTGGTCCTCACGGCCTGAATCAGAGTCACAAAGGTTCTGGGCATCACTGCAGACCATTTCCTGTTCTGTACTCACTGTAGCTTGGGAGCAGACCTCTGATTCCCAGGCTATAGTGTGACTGAACAGCTCTGCAGACTCAGCCATCTCAGTTCCACCATACTGTGCAGGGCTGATGGAGACTTCAGAGCTGGGAGAAATCAAGTGTGATTGGGATGACAACTCAGAGGACTGGTGTTTTTTGGATGCGGTACTTGAAGTGGCTGAGAGGGCATTTGTTGGACCACTTGAGATCCATTCAAGCATTTTCCTTTTTTGCCCATCATCTACCTTTCTTCCTGTTGTTCGTGTCCGTAAAAAAGGGAGCACATCGGATTGTCCACGGTAAGTAGTAGACATCTTACTTTTGCTGGTAGATGGTCTATCTTCAGCAGATGATAATGGAGCTTTGCCACTTTCCCCACAGACAAAACCTTTTTTGCCTTTTCCACCACGCCTCTTCCCCTTTCCACCAGCATCTGTCATTTTGCCACTCATGTTGATTGCGACAAGATTGTGGACTGAAAATGTGGTAGTAAAAATTGAGAGGTGGTGAAGATTGCAGTGGTGGTCTAGCTTTATTAACAGCAGAATAATAAAGAATAAATATCCCTGACAATGCAACTTAGTTATAATGAGTTGGAGTGTGCAACGCAGGCAGATGCGCTCTGCAAATGTCTTGGCACTAGTGGGACTATAGCAAAGTCCAATAGCCACGTATAGGATGCCACTAGGTACACTGAGTGTTTGCTAGTATAATCGCTAAGTTAAAATTAGTTGGAGTGTGCAACGCAGGCAGATGCGCTCTGCAAATGTCTTGGCACTAGTGGGACTATAGCAAAGTCCAATAGCCACGTATAGGATGCCACTAGGTACACTGAGTGTTTGCTAGTATAATGGCTTACTTATAATTAGTTGGAGTGTGCAACGCAGGCAGATGCGCTCTGCAAATGTCTTGGCACTAGTGGGACTATAGCAAAGTCCAATAGCCACGTATAGGATGCCACTAGGTACACTGAGTGTTTGCTAGTATAATGGCTAAGTTAAAATTAGTTGGAGTGTGCAACGCAGGCAGATGCGCTCTGCAAATGTCTTGGCACTAGTGGGACTATAGCAAAGTCCAATAGCCACGTATAGGATGCCACTAGGTACACTGAGTGTTTGCTAGTATAATGGCTTACTTATAATTAGTTGGAGTGTGCAACGCAGGCAGATGCGCTCTGCAAATGTCTTGGCACTAGTGGGACTATAGCAAAGTCCAATAGCCACGTATGGGATGCCACTAGGTACACTGAGTGTTTGCTAGTGTAATGGCTTACTTATAATTAGTTGGAGTGTGCAACGCAGGCAGATGCGCTCTGCAAATGTCTTGGCACTAGTGAGACTATAGCAAAGTCCAATAGCCACAGATAGGATGCCACTAGGTACACTGAGTGTTTGCTAGTATAATGGCTTACTTATAATTAGTTGGAGTGTGCAACGCAGGCAGATGCGCTCTGCAAATGTCTTGGCACTAGTGGAACTATAGCAAGGTCCAATAGCCACGTATAGGATGCCACTAGGTACACTGAGTGTTTGCTAGTATAATGGCTTACTTATAATTAGTTGGAATGTGCAACGCAGGCAGATGCGCTCTGCAAATGTCTTGGCACTAGTGGGACTATAGCAAAGTCCAATAGCCACGTATAGGATGCCACTAGGTACACTGAGTGTTTGCTAGTATAATGGCTTACTTATAATTAGTTGGAGTGTGCAACGCAGGCAGATGCGCTCTGCAAATGTCTTGGCACTAGTGGGACTATAGCAAGGTCCAATAGCCACGTATAGGATGCCACTAGGTACACTGAGTGTTTGCTAGTATAATGGCTTACTTATAATTAGTTGGAGTGTGCAACGCAGGCAGATGCGCTCTGCAAATGTCTTGGCACTAGTGGGACTATAGCAAAGTCCAATAGCCACGTATAGGATGCCACTAGGTACACTGAGTGGTTGCTAGTATAATGGCTAAGTTAAAATTAGTTGGAGTGTGCAACGCAGGCAGATGCGCTCTGCAAATGTCTTGGCACTAGTGGGACTATAGCAAAGTCCAATAGCCACGTATAGGATGCCACTAGGTACACTGAGTGTTTGCTAGTAAAATTGCTTAGTTTAAAAAAGTTGGAGTGTGCAATGCAGGCAGACGTGCTCTGCAAATGTCTTTGCACTAGTGGGACTATAGCAAAGTCCAATAGCCACAGATAGGATGCCACTAGGTACACTGAGTTTTTGCTAGTATAATGGCTTACTTATAATTAGTTGGAGTGTGCAACGCAGGCAGATGCGCTCTGCAAATGTCTTGGCACTAGTGGGACTATAGCAAGGTCCAATAGCCACGTATAGGATGCCACTAGGTACACTGAGTGTTTGCTAGTATAATGGCTTACTTATAATTAGTTGGAGTGTGCAACGCAGGCAGATGTGCTCTGCAAATGTCTTGGCACTAGTGGGACTATAGCAAAGTCCAATAGCCACGTATAGGATGCCACTAGGTACACTGAGTGTTTGCTAGTATAATGGCTTACTTATAATTAGTTGGAGTGTGCAACGCAGGCAGATGCGCTCTGCAAATGTCTTGGCACTAGTGGGACTATAGCAAAGTCCAATAGCCACGTATAGGATGCCACTAGGTACACTGAGTGTTTGCTAGTATAATGGCTAAGTTAAAATTAGTTGGAGTGTGCAACGCAGGCAGATGCGCTCTGCAAATGTCTTGGCACTAGTGGGACTATAGCAAAGTCCAATAGCCACGTATAGGATGCCACTAGGTACACTGAGTGTTTGCTAGTAAAATTGCTTAGTTTAAAAAAGTTGGAGTGTGCAATGCAGGCAGACGTGCTCTGCAAATGTCTTTGCACTAGTGGGACTATAGCAAAGTCCAATAGCCACAGATAGGATGCCACTAGGTACACTGAGTGTTTGCTAGTATAATGGCTTACTTATAATTAGTTGGAGTGTGCAACGCAGGCAGATGCGCTCTGCAAATGTCTTGGCACTAGTGGGACTATAGCAAGGTCCAATAGCCACGTATAGGATGCCACTAGGTACACTGAGTGTTTGCTAGTATAATGGCTTACTTATAATTAGTTGGAGTGTGCAACGCAGGCAGATGCGCTCTGCAAATGTCTTGGCACTAGTGGGACTATAGCAAGGTCCAATAGCCACGTATAGGATGCCACTAGGTACACTGAGTGTTTGCTAGTATAATGGCTTACTTATAATTAGTTGGAGTGTGCAACGCAGGCAGATGCGCTCTGCAAATGTCTTGGCACTAGTGGGACTATAGCAAAGTCCAATAGCCACAGATAGGATGCCACTAGGTACACTGAGTGTTTGCTAGTATAATGGCTTACTTATAATTAGTTGGAGTGTGCAACGCAGGCAGATGCGCTCTGCAAATGTCTTGGCACTAGTGGGACTATAGCAAGGTCCAATAGCCACGTATAGGATGCCACTAGGTACACTGAGTGTTTGCTAGTATAATGGCTTACTTATAATTAGTTGGAGTGTGCAACGCAGGCAGATGCGCTCTGCAAATGTCTTGGCACTAGTGGGACTATAGCAAGGTCCAATAGCCACGTATAGGATGCCACTAGGTACACTGAGTGTTTGCTAGTATAATGGCTTACTTATAATTTGTTGGAGTGTGCAACGCAGGCAGATGCGCTCTGCAAATGTCTTGGCACTAGTGGGACTATAGCAAAGTCCAATAGCCACAGATAGGATGCCACTAGGTACACTGAGTGTTTGCTAGTATAATGGCTTACTTATAATTAGTTGGAGTGTGCAACGCAGGCAGATGCGCTCTGCAAATGTCTTGGCACTAGTGGGACTATAGCAAAGTCCAATAGCCACGTATAGGATGCCACTAGGTACACTGAGTGTTTGCTAGTAAAATTGCTTAGTTTAAAAAAGTTGGAGTGTGCAATGCAGGCAGACGTGCTCTGCAAATGTCTTTGCACTAGTGGGACTATAGCAAAGTCCAATAGCCACAGATAGGATGCCACTAGGTACACTGAGTGTTTGCTAGTATAATGGCTTACTTATAATTAGTTGGAGTGTGCAACGCAGGCAGATGCGCTCTGCAAATGTCTTGGCACTAGTGGGACTATAGCAAAGTCCAATAGCCACGTATAGGATGCCACTAGGTACACTGAGTGTTTGCTAGTATAATGGCTAAGTTAAAATTAGTTGGAGTGTGCAACGCAGGCAGATGCGCTCTGCAAATGTCTTGGCACTAGTGGGACTATAGCAAAGTCCAATAGCCACGTATAGGATGCCACTAGGTACACTGAGTGTTTGCTAGTAAAATTGCTTAGTTTAAAAAAGTTGGAGTGTGCAATGCAGGCAGACGTGCTCTGCAAATGTCTTTGCACTAGTGGGACTGTAGCAAAGTCCAATAGCCACAGATAGGATGCCACTAGGTACACTGAGTGTTTGCTAGTATAATGGCTTAGTTATAATGAGTTGGAGTGTGCAGAGGACAGGAGGGTACAGTGGCAGGATTGTGGTGCTCTGGGTAGAGGAATGGAAGCCTGCCTTTCTATTCCCTCCTAATGGTGAAATGCAGGGAGGAAATCCCTGACCTTGGCTACACAGATGCTGTTGCTGTTTGCAGGACCTGTCACCTATGGCTCTCTGACCCTGCCGGTTTGAGCCCTTAAAAGGACTGCTATAAAGTGCTCTCCCTATGCTGTCTAACGCTGTGTATGCAGCGCATACAGCTGTATCGGCTATAGGACTCAGGAGGACGGAGCTGCGACAGTGATGTCTGACACCAAAGACGCAGAAGGCAGATAATGGCGTCCGTGAAGAAAATGTCCGGTTTTATAATGCAGGGACATGTGACATGCAGATCCTATCACACATGCCGTTGCTTCTCTGGCTCAAAGTCAACTTAGCTGTGTGTGTGTCTGTGATTGGCTGACATGCTGGCCCGCCCCACAAGACGCGCGCACTTAGGGAAGGAAGACAAGAAAAAAAAAAAAATATGGCGATCGCCATTATAGAAACAGCAGTGATCTGAAGGCGCTGTTCACGCACACTATACACTGAAATGTGATAATAGTTTGATTCACAGAGTGACTTACACTATTACAGCAGAAACCAAGCTATGATTTAGCTGTTTTTTGGCTGCTAGAACCGTTCTCGAACGTTTCTAGAACTATCGAGCTTTTGCAAAAAGCTCGAGTTCTAGTTCGATCTAGAACATGCCCCAAAATCACTCGAGCCTAGATCTGGAGAACCACGAACCACGAACCGCGCTCAACTCTATCCAGGAGCTTTGGTTCCCTGAGTTTCCAATAGCAAATGTCTAGAAAAAACTCTGTCCATTGGCACAACTCAGCAAGAAAACGAGAAGACCGAGAAGATATATTTCATTTATCTTAATGCCACCTTATTAACAGCACTAAACCCTTCTATTATGTCCCTTAGCCTTTTGAGCTTATCCTCTGGTAAGCGGAAGACCATGCCTCTGGTATCGATCTCAGTGCCTAAAAACTGTATTATAGTAGCCAATCAGAATACAAAAGGATGCATAGGAAGCGTGACTTTATTTCAATATTTTAAAACAATCCAATAAAATGAAGAAAAGTCACTCATACAAGATCCACAGAAGTTGTATAATACATACATAAATCAAAACACTATAAGGCCTGTTTCACACGTCAGTGATTCTGGTACGTTTGTGCTTTTTTTTAAACATAACAGAATCACTGAGATACGCAGATCCATTATAATGAATGGGTCTGCTCACACATCAGTGATTTTTCACTGCACGTGTCTCCGTGCGGCGTACCCGCGTGTCCGTGATTGCTGCACGGAGACATGTCCATTTTTTTCTGGCATCACTGATAGGATGTCCATAAGGTGGCAGCAGAGCATAACAGAAAAAGGTGCCTATTGTGCACTGAAAAGACCCAATGTGATGCACCAGACATATAGAGCCCTAATGGATTTACAAATATAAGATATATCATGAATGACTACTGCATAATGAACGCTAGCATGAAAAAAGAAAGGAATCCATAAAAATAAATAATAAATGGTGCACATATGTTAGAGCCCCACCGAAGGACAAAAAAAGTCTGATGGAAATAGAGAGCATATAGGAACAATAAGAATGTGCAACAGAGAGGAAGGTGAGAATGCAGGATCAATCACTGCCTGTCAGATATTAATAATCAGGGAAATAACTCTGGAGCAGACGCACAAATTAGGGTCTTACCTGGTAAGGTAACAAATAATTAATAGTAGTTGCACTCACCTATTAAGGTTGTGCCAGTCACAACCCCTAAATGCACGTTACAAATGGCGACAGCCGCAGCCCCTAGTAGAAGAGCAATAACGTATAGGAGGAAAATCGGGTGCGTGCCGCGCTGTCACCAAAGGAAACTGATGTTAATTATTTCATCTCTTTATTCTTTTTTCCGGTCAATGTGTTTCAGAGATCACTGTCTCCTTCATCAGGGCAAAAAAAGAACAGTATGCAATCAAAGGAGGAAGAACCTCTATATATACACATATGGAGCTACGTCAGAGGACTGACTGCTGTATTTCAAATACTGCCGGGATGGTCAACTGTTACAATACCGGCCATAAAAGTTCTCAAGTGATATATTGAGAAACATTTATAAAATCACTGGGGTATAGTGTTTCAAATTTCATCAGCTTTTTGAGACAAAAATCAGAAAAAGAAGAAGAAGAAGGACAAAATGAAAAAAAGAAAAAAAAGAAGAAAAAAAAAACAAAAAGGGAGCATTGAGCTCCAGACCCTGTATTGAGTCTTAGAAGTGTAGTGACAAGTGCATCTGTCCACAACCCTGTAAGGGTGAACGGGATGACGGACAAGAAAAATTATGTTCGTGGCAAAAAATGGTGGTGTTGCTATATAAAATTGCATTAAGAATAAAGAAAGGAAAAATTTCTTTATAAAAGTAGTGAAGAAAAAAGTGGAAAAAAGGGGAGTGTAAGCCATTTTACTAATAAATAGTGATGAGCGAGCATGCTTGTTACTACTCGGTACTCGCACGAGTATCACTGTACTCGGTCTACTCGACGGGGACCGAGTAATCTCGCGATACTCGTGCTGTACTCGTGGTCTTCATCCCTGCATGTTGGCGCTCTTTTGAGAGCCAGCCCTCATGCAGGGATTGGCTGGCAGACCACTGCAATGCCACAGCCCTGTTAGTTGTGGAATTGCAGTGATTGGCCGGCCTGCAAAGCGTGACCGAGCCTTTATACCGGCGGGCGCGCATTGCTCTGCTCACAGCTATCCAGACAGTCAGTGCAGGGAGAGGGTCGCTGCTTCAGGGAAAGGTTTGCGGCCCTTTATAGCTATTTCCGTAGCAGGGCTGCAAACAGTGTGACCAAAAGTCCTTCTCAGGACTATTCTAGTTGTATACAGGCAGGCAGGGTATAGCCAGGTCGGAGTACAGTAGCAGAGTCCTTCTCAGGACTATTGTTGCTGTATACAGGCAGGGTATAGCCAGGTTGGAATACAGGCTAGTGACCAAAAGAGTCCTTGTCAGGACTATTGTAGCAGTATACAGGCAGGCAGGCAGGCAGGGTATATAGCCATTCCTAGTGGTGACCGTATACCAGCCTTCATCATATCTGGGGCTGGTGTACACAGTCTAAAACAGTCCTGATAGTGTCAGACTTCTCAGCAATTGTCGCTCCTAAAACCTGTTAGGTTCTTAGTGCGTCCGTGCTTGCATTTAAAAACCGCACGTGTGTGCCTGTCGGTGGCAGCGTACAGGTGCACTTGTGTGCGTTTTTACCAAACTATTATATAACGCACAAGTGTAGTGTATAATACACGTCAGTCAGCAGTGGCTGATAGTGTCAGAGTTCTCGTCATTAATTTTTGCTCCTAAAACCTGTGTTAGGTTCTTAGTGCGTCCGTGCTTGCATTTAAAAACCGCACGTGTGTGCCTGTCGGTGGCAGCGTACAGGTGCACTTGTGTGCGTTTTTACCAAACTATTATATAACGCACAAGTGTAGTGTATAATACACGTCAGTCAGCAGTGGCTAATAGTGTCAGAGTTCTCGTCATTAATTTTTGCTCCTAAAACCTGTTAGGTTCTTAGTGCGTCCGTGCTTGCATTTAAAAACCGCACGTGTGTGCCTGTCGGTGGCAGCGTACAGGTGCACTTGTGTGCGTTTTTACCAAACTATTATATAACGCACAAGTGTAGTGTATAATACACGTCAGTCAGCAGTGGCTGATAGTGTCAGAGTTCTCATCATTAATTTTTGCTCCTAAAACCTGTTAGGTTCTTAGTGCGTCCGTGCTTGCATTTAAAAACCGCACGTGTGTGCCTGTCGGTGGCAGCGTACAGGTGCACAATTTGCACAAACTTTGATATAACGCCCAAGTCTAGTGAATACACGTCAGCACAGCATTGCAAAATGCGCAAGGGCGTTGGCAAGGAACAAGGAAGTGGACGTGATGGTGGTGCAGGCAGAGGCCGAGGTCGTGGGCAAGCTCTAATTTTGCCACAACAAAGGGCCACATCTAGTCGCTCGCACGTCCTGTCCCAAATTCTTGGGGACCGCAGCAGTACACCGCTCTTGAACCAAGACCAGTGTCAACAGGTTGTTAGTTGGATAGCGGATAATGCTTCCAGTCAGATTGGCACCACCACAAACACTCTGTCTTCCACACGGTCAAGTGTCAGTAGCCGTGATACTGCACCGCACATTTCAGAACCTGATCCTCCTTCCTACCACAAGGCTGAGTACACGTCCTCGGACATTAATGATCCCACACTTGGACACTCGGAAGAGCTGTTCACGTTTCCATTCGCACATTCTGGCCTCTCGCCAGCTCATGTTGAAGTGGGTCATGAGGAGATCGTATGTACAGATGGCCAAATATTTGAGCAGCCACGTTCTCACGAAGTTGGCAACGTGTCTCAACAAGGGGTGGACGATGATGAGACACAATTGTCAGGAAGTCAGGAGGAGGAGCAGGGTGCGGAAGAGGAAGACGACGTGGTGGATGATCCAGTAACTGACCCAACCTGGCAGGAGGATATGCAGAGCGAGGACAGCAGTGCACAGGGGGAGGGAGGCGTAGCATCCCAACAGGCAGTAAGAAGCAGGGTGGTGGCTCCAGGCAGAAGTCAGGCAACCGTTCCCCGGAACAACAACACGACACAAGGTGCCTGTACAAATGTTAGGTCTTCCCGAGTCTGGCAGTTTTTTAAGTTGGATCCAGATGATTCTAAAAAGGCCATTTGCAACACCTGCCGTGCCAGCATCAGCAGGGGTACCAAAACTAGCAGCCTGACCACCACCAGCATGATCAGGCACATGTCAGCCAAGCACCCGACTTTGTGGGAAGTACAACAGAGTCGAGGAGCAGTGCTTGCTAATGTCACTGCTACGTCTTCGCTGGTTGTGCATGCGAGCCAATCCCCTGTCCATGCTGCCTGCGAACAAGCCTCCTCCGGTCCTGCACCTGCAGTTGCCTACTCAGAAATAACACCATCATCAAGCACGTCCTTGTCCCAGCGCAGCGTTCAGTTATCCATTCAGCAAACCTTTGAACGCAGGCGCAAATACACTGCCAACACCCCACATGCCACAGTTCTAAATGCTAACATTTCGCGACTGCTTGTGCTGGAAATGTTGCCTTTTAGGCTGGTGGAGACAGAAGCATTCCGCGACCTGATGGCGGCAGCTGTCCCACGTTACTCGGTCCCCAGCCGCCACTATTTCTCCCGGTGTGCCGTCCCCGCGTTGCATAACCACGACTATAATACACCCACTTCCTGACACTGGACACTTAATGTTTTGAGGCCCTCATGCACGTCTCTATCCAGGGACAACGTGGAGCCTCCCAATTTTTGGCTGCCCTGCCTAAGGGCTATACTACAATAGACCCACTTCCTTACAATGGGCACTTCAGGTTTACAGGCCATCATGCACGTCTGTATGCAGGGGCATTGGTGAACCTCACAATTTTGGACTGCCCTGGCAAAGGAAAATACTACAAAGACTCAGTTCCTCAAAATGGGCACATTAGACTCAGAGGCCTTTATGTACGTCTCTTCTCAGGGACATCGGAGTGCCACACAATGTTTTACGTAAAATCTTTCATGTATTGATCTCAAAAAGTAACATACATTAGCTCTATCTCACTATTGGGTATGTGCCCTTAACATTTCCGCTATGAAAAATCATTTTGGTGTCATTTTGGAAGGTTTTCTGGTGAGTCCGTAAAAATGGCGTAAAACGCGGACAACATTATTCACAGCTGTGACTTTTGAGTGATAAATGCTTCAAGGGGTCTTCCCCATGCTGTTGCCATGTCATTTGAGCACTCTTCGGAGACTGCATCTGTTATAGTTTTGGAGAAAAATGTGTTCATTTCATGTATGCGCGAAATGCCTTAAAAATGGCTTTAAAATGGATTTGGAGCATGGAGACGATTATCTCGGGATTGCAAGATAACCAAACAAAACTTTTAGTGGATTTCTACTTATTTTATTAAATATCATCTCCACCAAATAGGACAAGCTTGCATGTGTTATAGTTTTGGAGAAAAATGTGTTCATTTCATGTATGCGCAAAATGCCTTTGAAATGGCTTTAAAATGGATTTGGAGCATGGAGACGATTATCTCAGGATGGCAATATAAAAAAACGAAACTTTTAGTAGATTTCTACTTATTTTATTAAATATTATCTCCACCAAACAGGACAAGCTTGCATCTGTTATAGTTTTGGAGAAAAATGTTTTCATTTCATGTATGCGCGAAATGCCTTAAAAATGGCTTTAAAATGGATTTGGAGCATGGAGACGATTATCTCGGGATTGCAAGATAACCAAACAAAACTTTTAGTGGATTTCTACTTATTTTATTAAATATCATCTCCACCAAACAGGACAAGCTTGCATCTGTTATAGTTTTGGAGAAAAATGTGTTCATTTCATGTATGCGCGAAATGCCTTAAAAATGGCTTTAAAATGGATTTGGAGCATGGAGACGATTATCTCGGGATTGCAAGATAACCAAACAAAACTTTTAGTGGATTTCTACTTATTTTATTAAATATCATCTCCACCAAACAGGACAAGCTTGCATCTGTTATAGTTTTGGAGAAAAATGTGTTCATTTCATGTATGCGCGAAATGCCTTAAAAATGGCTTTAAAATGGATTTGGAGCATGGAGACGATTATCTCGGGATTGCAAGATAACCAAACAAAACTTTTAAATGATTTCTACTTATTTTATTAAATATCATCTCCACCAAACAGGACAAGCTTGCATCTGTTATAGTTTTGGAGAAAAATGTGTTCATTTCATGTATGCGCGAAATGCCTTAAAAATGGCTTTAAAATGGATTTGGAGCATGGAGACGATTATCTCGGGATTGCAATATAACCAAACAAAACTTTTAGTGGATTTCTACTTATTTTATTAAATATCATCTCCACCAAACAGGACAAGCTTGCATCTGTTATAGTTTTGGAGAAAAATGTGTTCATTTCATGTATGCGCGAAATGCCTTAAAAATGGCTTTAAAATGGATTTGGAGCATGGAGACGATTATCTCGGGATTGCAAGATAACCAAACAAAACTTTTAGTGGATTTCTACTTATTTTTTTAAATATCATCTCCACCAAACAGGACAAGCTTGCATGTGTTATAGTTTTGGAGAAAAATGTGTTCATTTCATGTATGCGCAAAATGCCTTTGAAATGGCTTTAAAATGGATTTGGAGCATGGAGACGATTATCTCAGGATGGCAATATAAACAAACGAAACTTTTAGTAGATTTCTACTTATTTTATTAAATATTATCTCCACCAAACAGGACAAGCTTGCATCTGTTATAGTTTTGGAGAAAAATGTGTTCATTTCATGTATGCGCGAAATGCCTTAAAAATGGCTTTAAAATGGATTTGGAGCATGGAGACGATTATCTCGGGATTGCAAGATAACCAAACAAAACTTTTAGTGGATTTCTACTTATTTTATTAAATATCATCTCCACCAAACAGGACAAGCTTGCATCTGTTATAGTTTTGGAGAAAAATGTGTTCATTTCATGTATGCGCGAAATGCCTTAAAAATGGCTTTAAAATGGATTTGGAGCATGGAGACGATTATCTCGGGATTGCAATATAACCAAACAAAACTTTTAGTGGATTTCTACTTATTTTATTAAATATCATCTCCACCAAACAGGACAAGCTTGCATCTGTTATAGTTTTGGAGAAAAATGTGTTCATTTCATGTATGCGCGAAATGCCTTAAAAATGGCTTTAAAATGGATTTGGAGCATGGAGACGATTATCTCGGGATTGCAAGATAACCAAACAAAACTTTTAGTGGATTTCTACTTATTTTATTAAATATCATCTCCACCAAACAGGACAAGCTTGCATGTGTTATAGTTTTGGAGAAAAATGTGTTCATTTCATGTATGCGCAAAATGCCTTTGAAATGGCTTTAAAATGGATTTGGAGCATGGAGACGATTATCTCAGGATGGCAATATAAACAAACGAAACTTTTAGTAGATTTCTACTTATTTTATTAAATATTATCTCCACCAAACAGGACAAGCTTGCATCTGTTATAGTTTTGGAGAAAAATGTGTTCATTTCATGTATGCGCGAAATGCCTTAAAAATGGCTTTAAAATGGATTTGGAGCATGGAGACGATTATCTCGGGATTGCAAGATAACCAAACAAAACTTTTAGTGGATTTCTACTTATTTTATTAAATATCATCTCCACCAAACAGGACAAGCTTGCATCTGTTATAGTTTTGGAGAAAAATGTGTTCATTTCATGTATGCGCGAAATGCCTTAAAAATGGCTTTAAAATGGATTTGGAGCATGGAGACGATTATCTCGGGATTGCAATATAACCAAACAAAACTTTTAGTGGATTTCTACTTATTTTATTAAATATCATCTCCACCAAACAGGACAAGCTTGCATCTGTTATAGTTTTGGAGAAAAATGTGTTCATTTCATGTATGCGCGAAATGCCTTAAAAATGGCTTTAAAATGGATTTGGAGCATGGAGACGATTATCTCGGGATTGCAAGATAACCAAACAAAACTTTTAGTGGATTTCTACTTATTTTATTAAATATCATCTCCACCAAACAGGACAAGCTTGCATCTGTTATAGTTTTGGAGAAAAATGTGTTCATTTCATGTATGCGCGAAATGCCTTAAAAATGGCTTTAAAATGGATTTGGAGCATGGAGACGATTATCTCAGGATGGCAATATAAACAAACGAAACTTTTAGTAGATTTCTACTTATTTTATTAAATATTATCTCCACCAAACAGGACAAGCTTGCATCTGTTATAGTTTTGGAGAAAAATGTGTTCATTTCATGTATGCGCGAAATGCCTTAAAAATGGCTTTAAAATGGATTTGGAGCATGGAGTCGATTATCTCGGGATTGCAAGATAACCAAACAAAACTTTTAGTGGATTTCTACTTATTTTATTAAATATCATCTCCACCAAACAGGACAAGCTTGCATCTGTTATAGTTTTGGAGAAAAATGTGTTCATTTCATGTATGCGCGAAATGCCTTAAAAATGGCTTTAAAATGGATTTGGAGCATGGAGACGATTATCTCGGGATTGCAAGATAACCAAACAAAACTTTTAGTGGATTTCTACTTATTTTATTAAATATCATCTCCACCAAACAGGACAAGCTTGCATCTGTTATAGTTTTGGAGAAAAATGTGTTCATTTCATGTATGCGCGAAATGCCTTAAAAATGGCTTTAAAATGGATTTGGAGCATGGAGACGATTATCTCGGGATTGCAAGATAACCAAACAAAACTTTTAGTGGATTTCTACTTATTTTATTAAATATCATCTCCACCAAACAGGACAAGCTTGCATCTGTTATAGTTTTGGAGAAAAATGTGTTCATTTCATGTATGCGCGAAATGCCTTAAAAATGGCTTTAAAATGGATTTGGAGCATGGAGACGATTATCTCGGGATTGCAAGATAACCAAACAAAACTTTTAGTGGATTTCTACTTATTTTATTAAATATCATCTCCACCAAACAGGACAAGCTTGCATGTGTTATAGTTTTGGAGAAAAATGTGTTCATTTCATGTATGCGCAAAATGCCTTTGAAATGGCTTTAAAATGGATTTGGAGCATGGAGACGATTATCTCAGGATGGCAATATAAACAAACGAAACTTTTAGTAGATTTCTAGTTATTTTATAAAATATTATCTCCACCAAACAGGACAAGCTTGCATCTGTTATAGTTTTGGAGAAAAATGTGTTCATTTCATGTATGCGCGAAATGCCTTAAAAATGGCTTTAAAATGGATTTGGAGCATGGAGACGATTATCTCGGGATTGCAAGATAACCAAACAAAACTTTTAGTGGATTTCTACTTATTTTATTAAATATCATCTCTACCAAACAGGACAAGCTTGCATCTGTTATAGTTTTGGAGAAAAATGTGTTCATTTCATGTATGCGCGAAATGCCTTAAAAATGGCTTTAAAATGGATTTGGAGCATGGAGACGATTATCTCGGGATTGCAAGATAACCAAACAAAACTTTTAGTGGATTTCTACTTATTTTATTAAATATCATCTCCACCAAACAGGACAAGCTTGCATGTGTTATAGTTTTGGAGAAAAATGTGTTCATTTCATGTATGGGCAAAATGCCTTTGAAATGGCTTTAAAATGGATTTGGAGCATGGAGACGATTATCTCAGGATGGCAATATAAACAAACGAAACTTTTAGTAGATTTCTACTTATTTTATTAAATATTATCTCCACCAAACAGGACAAGCTTGCATCTGTTATAGTTTTGGAGAAAAATGTGTTCATTTCATGTATGCGCGAAATGCCTTAAAAATGGCTTTAAAATGGATTTGGAGCATGGAGACGATTATCTCGGGATTGCAAGATAACCAAACAAAACTTTTAGTGGATTTCTACTTATTTTATTAAATATCATCTCCACCAAACAGGACAAGCTTGCATCTGTTATAGTTTTGGAGAAAAATGTGTTCATTTCATGTATGCGCGAAATGCCTTAAAAATGGCTTTAAAATGGATTTGGAGCATGGAGACGATTATCTCGGGATTGCAAGATAACCAAACAAAACTTTTAGTGGATTTCTACTTATTTTATTAAATATCATCTCCACCAAACAGGACAAGCTTGCATCTGTTATAGTTTTGGAGAAAAATGTGTTCATTTCATGTATGCGCGAAATGCCTTTAAAATGGCTTTAAAATGGATTTGGAGCATGGAGACGATTATCTCGGGATTGCAAGATAACCAAACAAAACTTTTAGTGGATTTCTACTTATTTTATTAAATATCATCTCCACCAAACAGGACAAGCTTGCATCTGTTATAGTTTTGGAGAAAAATGTGTTCATTTCATGTATGCGCGAAATGCCTTAAAAATGGCTTTAAAATGGATTTGGAGCATGGAGACGATTATCTCGGGATTGCAAGATAACCAAACAAAACTTTTAGTGGATTTCTACTTATTTTATTAAATATCATCTCCACCAAACAGGACAAGCTTGCATCTGTTATAGTTTTGGAGAAAAATGTGTTCATTTCATGTATGCGCGAAATGCCTTAAAAATGGCTTTAAAATGGATTTGGAGCATGGAGACGATTATCTCGGGATTGCAAGATAACCAAACAAAACTTTTAGTGGATTTCTACTTATTTTATTAAATATCATCTCCACCAAACAGGACAAGCTTGCATCTGTTATAGTTTTGGAGAAAAATGTGTTCATTTCATGTATGCGCGAAATGCCTTAAAAATGGCTTTAAAATGGATTTGGAGCATGGAGACGATTATCTCGGGATTGCAAGATAACTAAACAAAACTTTTAGTGGATTTCTACTTATTTTATTAAATATCATCTCCACCAAACAGGACAAGCTTGCATCTGTTATAGTTTTGGAGAAAAATGTGTTCATTTCATGTATGCGCGAAATGCCTTAAAAATGGCTTTAAAATGGATTTGGAGCATGGAGACGATTATCTCGGGATTGCAATATAACCAAACAAAACTTTTAGTGGATTTCTACTTATTTTATTAAATATCATCTCCACCAAACAGGACAAGCTTGCATCTGTTATAGTTTTGGAGAAAAATGTGTTCATTTCATGTATGCGCGAAATGCCTTAAAAATGGCTTTAAAATGGATTTGGAGCATGGAGACGATTATCTCGGGATTGCAAGATAACCAAACAAAACTTTTAGTGGATTTCTACTTATTTTATTAAATATCATCTCCACCAAACAGGACAAGCTTGCATCTGTTATAGTTTTGGAGAAAAATGTGTTCATTTCATGTATGCGCGAAATGCCTTAAAAATGGCTTTAAAATGGATTTGGAGCATGGAGACGATTATCTCAGGATGGCAATATAAACAAACGAAACTTTTAGTAGATTTCTACTTATTTTATTAAATATTATCTCCACCAAACAGGACAAGCTTGCATCTGTTATAGTTTTGGAGAAAAATGTGTTCATTTCATGTATGCGCGAAATGCCTTAAAAATGGCTTTAAAATGGATTTGGAGCATGGAGACGATTATCTCGGGATTGCAAGATAACCAAACAAAACTTTTAGTGGATTTCTACTTATTTTATTAAATATCATCTCCACCAAACAGGACAAGCTTGCATCTGTTATAGTTTTGGAGAAAAATGTGTTCATTTCATGTATGCGCGAAATGCCTTAAAAATGGCTTTAAAATGGATTTGGAGCATGGAGACGATTATCTCGGGATTGCAAGATAACCAAACAAAACTTTTAGTGGATTTCTACTTATTTTATTAAATATCATCTCCACCAAACAGGACAAGCTTGCATCTGTTATAGTTTTGGAGAAAAATGTGTTCATTTCATGTATGCGCGAAATGCCTTAAAAATGGCTTTAAAATGGATTTGGAGCATGGAGACGATTATCTCGGGATTGCAAGATAACCAAACAAAACTTTTAGTGGATTTCTACTTATTTTATTAAATATCATCTCCACCAAACAGGACAAGCTTGCATGTGTTATAGTTTTGGAGAAAAATGTGTTCATTTCATGTATGCGCAAAATGCCTTTCTTCAGCGCTCTATTGGGAGACCCAGACGATTGGGGTATAGCTACTGCCCTCTGGAGGCCACACAAAGCACTACATTAAAAGTGCAAGGCCCCTCCCCCTCTGGCTATACCCCCCCCGTGGTATCACGGGTTCTCCAGTTTTAGCTTTGTGTGCGAAGGAGGTCAGACATTCCATGCATAGCTCCACAGATTTTAGTCAGCAGTAGCTGCTGACTGTTTCGGATGGAAGAAAAGAGGACACATATAGTGTTCCCAGCATGCTCCCTTCTCACCCCTGGATGGTGTTGTAAGGTTGAGGTACCTATTGCTGGTACAGGGCTGGAGCCTGACATGCTGTTTTCCTTCCACATCCCCTGGTAGGGCTCTGTGGAAGTGGGATCCTGCCGGCCTCTCAGCTCTGACGCCGGGCTCCATCCACAGACCCATTAGAACCTGATGGAGACGGAGCAGGAGTACGATCAGGGACAGGCCCTGCATCATACAGGTACTCTGTGTCCCCGGCAGGCACAGACACACTCCGGGCTGGCTGGGTGTTGTAGTGCGCCGGGGACCGCAACGTGGAGTTGGTGTCCCTACAGATTACTGGGGGACTTTTTTGTGTATGGGAACGCAGCGCCGACCCCCTCTGGACCGGGCGGCGCTGCTGTGACTTGTGGTGCGCCGGGGATCCGCCGTCCGTGCTTTTACGGCGGCGGCGGTTATAAATTTAGTCCCCGGCTTTTTGGGCCTAGGACGCCGGCAGCTCCGATTCGTTCCCGCCCCCACCCTGTCATTCAGGGTAGGGGAGAGACGCTGTTCGCTAGCAGCGACGAGGGCTGGAGCCTGATTTACATGCTCCAGCCCTCTCACTTGGCACAGAGGGAAGCAGGCTTCCCGCTCTTGGCCAGGAACGCCCAGGGCCCGCCCCCCTTCCTCTCTCGAGACGCCGGCAGCCATTACATGCATGCCTGGCTGGAGGAAGGACGCAAGGCTCTGGGAGACCTGGACTAGGGGCTATCTGGCGACCACACACCCGCTTTTTAAGCGGGCGGTAAGCGATTTTTCTGTGCTGGTCCCTCTAGTGCCTCACTGTGTATCAGTGTACTGGGTACAGATATATAGATATTGTATTTCTTGCACTGTGAGGTGCGCTTCTGGCTGCATATCCCAGATCGCTCTGTGGAAGCAGCAACATGTCATCCTCAAAACGCAAGGCGGCCAAGGCAAAAAGGGCTGTGTATACTGCGTGTGCTGCATGTGGGGCTAATCTACCAGCAGGCTCCGATGACCCCCATTGTGTGCCAGCCGGAGTCAGGAGAGGTAGTGACCCAGGCTGAGACGCTTGTAAGTTCTGCCCCGGTGACAGGGACAGACTTTGCAGTTTTTGCAGATAATATGTCTGTGTCTATGGCAAAAATCCTTGAAACCTTGCAATCTATGCATGGGGCTCAGTCTCTGGGCACGGCGAGGCCTCTGTCCTCAGGTCCCCCTTACTTGGAATGTATCCAGCCCACAGGGGGGTCCCCGGCTTCACAGGCCGAGGATTATGACTCAGATGATGGCCCCAGCCACCCTAAGCGAGCTCGCTGGGAAAGACCCTCGACGTCTTCACACTGCTCAGGGTCTCAGCGCAATCAGTCTCCCTGTGATGTGTCTGATGAGAGTGATCAGGAATCCACTCCTGGAACCCCTCTCAACCTGGATACCCCGGATGGGGATGCCATGGTAAACGACCTTATCTCAGCCATCAATAGGCTGTTGGATATTTCTCCCCCAGCCCCTTCAGCAGAAGAGGCGGCGGCGGAGCAGGAGAAGTTTCGTTTCCTTTATCCCAAGCGTAAATTGAGTGCTTTGTTAGATCACTCTGACTTCAGAGAATCAATCCAGAAGCACGACGCTCACCCAGAAAGGCGTTTCTCTAAACGATCTAAAGATACGCGTTTCCCTTTCCCCCCTGAGGTGGTCAAGCGCTGGACACAGTGTCCAAAGGTAGACCCCCCGATTTCCAAACTTGCAGCTAGATCCATAGTTGCAGTGGAGGATGGCGCTTCACTTAAAGATGCCAATGACAGACAGATGGACCTTTGGTTAAAATCTGTCTATGAAGCTATCGGCGCGTCGTTTGCTCCGGCATTCGCAGCCGTATGGGCACTCCAGGCTATTTCAGCTGGCTTAACAAAAGTGGATGCTATCATGCATCCAGCAGTGCCGCAAGTGGCGCACCTTACCACGCAGATGTCGGCGTTTGCGTCTTACGCTATCAATGCGGTCCTAGAATCTACCAGTCGCACCTCAATGGCGTCCGCCAATTCGGTAGTTTTGCGCAGAGCCTTGTGGTTAAAGGACTGGAAAGCAGATGCTGGTTCCAAAAAATGTTTAACCAGTTTGCCTTTGTCTAGAGATAGACTGTTTGGCGAGCCATTGGCTGACATCATTAAGCAGTCCAAGGGTAAAGACTCCTCTTTACCACAACCGAGAACATCCAAACCTCAGCAGAAAAAGTGGCAGCAGAGGTTTCAGTCCTTTCGAGGTTCGGGCAAGACACCATTTACCTCGTCCAAAGGGACTCAGAGGACGCAAAGAAACTCAGATTCGTGGCGGACTCACACACGCCCCAAGAAAGCAAATGGAGGTACCGCTTCCAAAGCGGCTACCTCATGACTTCCAGCCCCCCCCCTCCGCATCGCCGGTCGGGGGCAGGCTCTCCCGCTTTTCCGGCATTTGGATGTCACAGG
The DNA here is from genome assembly GCF_048569485.1 of Anomaloglossus baeobatrachus. Taxonomy (NCBI): domain Eukaryota; kingdom Metazoa; phylum Chordata; class Amphibia; order Anura; family Aromobatidae; genus Anomaloglossus; species Anomaloglossus baeobatrachus. The sequence goes on along the minus strand of NW_027441988.1, from coordinate 53,192 downwards.
TCAAAGACCGGTGGGTGACGGACATTTTGTCTCGCGGGTACAGAATCGAGTTCAATTCTCGTCCTCCAGCTCGGTTCTTCAGAACCTCCCCACATCCAGACCGAGCAGATGCTCTGCTGCAGGCGGTGGATTCCCTAAAAGCGGAAGGAGTGGTGATCCCAGTCCCTCCTCAGGAACAAGGGCAAGGGTTTTACTCCAATCTCTTTGTGGTTCCAAAAAAGGACGGCTCGTTCCGTCCTGTTCTGGACCTAAAACGGCTCAACAAACATGTGCACGCCAGGAGGTTCCGGATGGAAACCCTCCGCTCTGTCATTGCCTCAATGTCCAGAGGAGACTTCCTTGCCTCAATAGACATCAAAGATGCTTATCTCCACGTGCCAATTGCTACAGAACATCAACGTTTTCTACGTTTTGTGATAGGAGACGACCATTTTCAGTTCGTAGCTCTTCCATTTGGTCTGGCGACAGCCCCACGGGTCTTCACCAAGGTCATGGCGGCGGTGGTAGCAGTCTTGCACTCTCAGGGACACTCGGTGATCCCTTACCTAGACGACTTATTGGTCAAAGCTCCCTCTCAGGAGGCATGTCAGCACAGCCTGAATGCTACGCTGGAGACTCTACAGTCTTTCGGATGGATCATCAACTTTCCAAAGTCGATCCTATCACCGACTCAGTCACTAACGTATCTTGGCATGGAGTTTCATACTCTAGCAGCGATAGTGAAGCTGCCGCTGAACAAGCAGCGGTCACTACAGACAGGGGTGCAATCTCTCCTGCAGGGCCAGTTGCATCCCTTGCGGCGTCTCATGCATTTCCTAGGGAAGATGGTGGCAGCCATGGAAGCAGTTCCCTTTGCGCAGTTTCATCTGCGCCCACTTCAATGGGACATTCTCCGCCAATGGGACGGGAAGTCAACGTCCCTGGACAGGAAAGTCTCGCTTTCCCAGACGACCAAGGACTCTCTACAATGGTGGCTCCTTCCCACCTCATTATCTCAGGGAAGATCCTTCCTGCCCCCATCCTGGGCAGTAGTCACGACAGATGCGAGTCTGTCAGGGTGGGGAGCAGTATTTCTCCACCACAGGGCTCAGGGAACGTGGACTCCGCAGGAGTCCACCCTTCAGATCAATGTTCTGGAAATCAGAGCAGTGTATCTTGCCCTACTAGCCTTCCAGCAGTGGCTGGAAGGAAAGCAGATCCGAATCCAATCGGACAACTCCACAGCGGTGGCATACATCAACCACCAAGGAGGGACGCGCAGTCGGCAAGCCTTCCAAGAAGTCCGGCGCATTCTAATGTGGGTGGAGGACAGAGCATCCACCATATCCGCGGTTCACATCCCAGGCGTAGAAAACTGGGAAGCAGACTTCCTCAGTCGCCAGGGCATGGACGCAGGGGAATGGTCCCTTCACCCGGACGTGTTTCAGGAAATCTGTCGCCGCTGGGGAGTGCCGGACGTCGACCTAATGGCATCCCGGCACAACAACAAGGTCCCGGCATTCATGGCGAGGTCGCGCGATCAAAGAGCTCTGGCGGCAGACGCCTTGGTTCAAGATTGGTCGCAGTTTCAGCTCCCTTACGTGTTTCCGCCTCTGGCGCTCTTGCCCAGAGTGCTACGCAAGATCAGATCCGAGTGCAGCCGCATCATACTCGTCGCTCCAAACTGGCCGAGGAGGTCGTGGTATCCGGATCTGTGGCATCTCACGATCGGTCGACCGTGGTCACTGCCAGACCGACCAGACTTACTGTCCCAAGGGCCGTTTTTCCATCAGAATTCTGCGGCCCTGAACCTGACTGTGTGGCCATTGAGTCCTGGATCCTAGCATCTGCAGGATTATCTCAAGGAGTGGTTGCCACAATGAGACAAGCTAGAAAGTCGAATTCTGCTAAGATCTACCACAGAACGTGGAAGATTTTCTTATCCTGGTGCTCGGCCCAGGGAGTGTCTCCCTGGCCATTTGCATTACCCAAGTTTCTTTCCTTCCTGCAATCGGGGTTAGAAAAGGGCTTGTCGCTCAGCTCCCTTAAAGGGCAAGTTTCGGCACTATCCGTGTTTTTTCAGAAGCGTCTAGCACGTCTTCCTAAGGTGCGCACGTTCCTGCAGGGGGTCTGTCATATTGTGCCCCCGTACAAGCGACCGTTAGATCCATGGGATCTGAACAGGGTACTAGTTGCTCTCCAGAAGCCGCCCTTCGAGCCTCTGAAGGAAGTTTCCTTTTCTCGGCTGTCGCAGAAAGTGGCGTTTCTTGTTGCGATCACATCGCTTCGGCGTGTGTCTGAGCTGGCAGCTCTGTCATCCAAGGCTCCCTTCCTGGTGTTCCACCAGGACAAGGTTGTGCTGCGCCCCATTCCGGAGTTTCTTCCTAAGGTCGTATCCTCTTTTCATCTTAATCAGGATATTTCCTTGCCTTCTTTTTGCCCTCATCCGGTTCACCGGTATGAAAAGGACTTACGTTTGCTAGATCTGGTGAGAGCACTCAGAATCTACATTTCCCGCACGGCGCCCATACGCCGTGCCGATGCACTTTTCGTCCTTGTCGCTGGTCCGCGCAAGGGGTTGCAGGCTTCTAAAGCCACCCTGGCTCGATGGATCAAAGAACCAATTCTAGAGGCCTACCGTTCTGCGGGGCTTCCGGTTCCTTCAGGGCTAAAAGCCCCACTCAACCAGAGCCGTGGGTGCGTCCTGGGCATTACGTCACCAGGCTTCGGCTCAACAGGTGTGCCAGGCAGCTACCTGGTCCAGTCTGCACACTTTCACCAAGCATTATCAGGTGCATACCTATGCTTCGGCGGATGCCAGCTTAGGTAGAAGAGTCCTGCAGGCGGCAGTGACACCCCCATAGGGGAGGGCTGTTTTGCAGCTCTAACATGAGGTATTTATTTACCCACCCAGGGACAGCTTTTGGACGTCCCAATCGTCTGGGTCTCCCAATAGAGCGCTGAAGAAGAAGGGAATTTTGTTACTTACCGTAAATTCCTTTTCTTCTAGCTCTTATTGGGAGACCCAGCACCCGCCCTGTTGTCCTTCGGGATGTTTTTTTGTTGTTTGCGGGTACACATGTTGTTCATGTTGAACGGTTTTTCAGTTCTCCGATGTTATTCGGAGTTAATTTGTTTAAACCAGTTATTGGCTTCCTCCTTCTTGCTTTGGCACTAAAACTGGAGAACCCGTGATACCACGGGGGGGGTATAGCCAGAGGGGGAGGGGCCTTGCACTTTTAATGTAGTGCTTTGTGTGGCCTCCAGAGGGCAGTAGCTATACCCCAATCGTCTGGGTCTCCCAATAAGAGCTAGAAGAAAAGGAATTTACGGTAAGTAACAAAATTCCCTTCTTGAAATGGCTTTAAAATGGATTTGGAGCATGGAGACGATTATCTCAGGATGGCAATATAAACAAACGAAACTTTTAGTAGATTTCTACTTATTTTATTAAATATTATCTCCACCAAACAGGACAAGCTTGCATCTGTTATAGTTTTGGAGAAAAATGTGTTCATTTCATGTATGCGCGAAATGCCTTAAAAATGGCTTTAAAATGGATTTGGAGCATGGAGACGATTATCTCGGGATTGCAAGATAACCAAACAAAACTTTTAGTGGATTTCTACTTATTTTATTAAATATCATCTCTACCAAACAGGACAAGCTTGCATCTGTTATAGTTTTGGAGAAAAATGTGTTCATTTCATGTATGCGCGAAATGCCTTAAAAATGGCTTTAAAATGGATTTGGAGCATGGAGACGATTATCTCGGGATTGCAAGATAACCAAACAAAACGTTTAGTGGATTTCTACTTATTTTATTAAATATCATCTCCACCAAACAGGACAAGCTTGCATGTGTTATAGTTTTGGAGAAAAATGTGTTCATTTCATGTATGCGCAAAATGCCTTTGAAATGGCTTTAAAATGGATTTGGAGCATGGAGACGATTATCTCAGGATGGCAATATAAACAAACGAAACTTTTAGTAGATTTCTACTTATTTTATTAAATATTATCTCCACCAAACAGGACAAGCTTGCATCTGTTATAGTTTTGGAGAAAAATGTGTTCATTTCATGTATGCGCGAAATGCCTTAAAAATGGCTTTAAAATGGATTTGGAGCATGGAGACGATTATCTCGGGATTGCAAGATAACCAAACAAAACTTTTAGTGGATTTCTACTTATTTTAATTAATATCATCTCCACCAAACAGGACAAGCTTGCATCTGTTATAGTTTTGGAGAAAAATGTGTTCATTTCATGTATGCGCGAAATGCCTTAAAAATGGCTTTAAAATGGATTTGGAGCATGGAGACGATTATCTCGGGATTGCAAGATAACCAAACAAAACTTTTAGTGGATTTCTACTTATTTTATTAAATATCATCTCCACCAAACAGGACAAGCTTGCATCTGTTATAGTTTTGGAGAAAAATGTGTTCATTTCATGTATGCGCGAAATGCCTTAAAAATGGCTTTAAAATGGATTTGGAGCATGGAGACGATTATCTCGGGATTGCAAGATAACCAAACAAAACTTTTAGTGGATTTCTACTTATTTTATTAAATATCATCTCCACCAAACAGGACAAGCTTGCATCTGTTATAGTTTTGGAGAAAAATGTGTTCATTTCATGTATGCGCGAAATGCCTTAAAAATGGCTTTAAAATGGATTTGGAGCATGGAGACGATTATCTCGGGATTGCAATATAACCAAACAAAACTTTTAGTGGATTTCTACTTATTTTATTAAATATCATCTCCACCAAACAGGACAAGCTTGCATCTGTTATAGTTTTGGAGAAAAATGTGTTCATTTCATGTATGCGCGAAATGCCTTAAAAATGGCTTTAAAATGGATTTGGAGCATGGAGACGATTATCTCGGGATTGCAAGATAACCAAACAAAACTTTTAGTGGATTTCTACTTATTTTATTAAATATCATCTCCACCAAACAGGACAAGCTTGCATCTGTTATAGTTTTGGAGAAAAATGTGTTCATTTCATGTATGCGCGAAATGCCTTAAAAATGGCTTTAAAATGGATTTGGAGCATGGAGACGATTATCTCGGGATTGCAAGATAACCAAACAAAACTTTTAGTGGATTTCTACTTATTTTATTAAATATCATCTCCACCAAACAGGACAAGCTTGCATCTGTTATAGTTTTGGAGAAAAATGTGTTCATTTCATGTATGCGCGAAATGCCTTAAAAATGGCTTTAAAATGGATTTGGAGCATGGAGACGATTATCTCGGGATTGCAAGATAACCAAACAAAACTTTTAGTAGATTTCTACTTATTTTATTAAATATCATCTCCACCAAACAGGACAAGCTTGCATCTGTTATAGTTTTGGAGAAAAATGTGTTCATTTCATGTATGCGCGAAATGCCTTAAAAATGGATTTAAAATGGATTTCGAGCATGGAGACGATTATCTCGGGATTGCAAGATAACCAAACAAAACTTTTAGTGGATTTCTACTTATTTTATTAAATATCATCTCCACCAAACAGGACAAGCTTGCATCTGTTATAGTTTTGGAGAAAAATGTGTTCATTTCATGTATGCGCGAAATGCCTTAAAAATGGCTTTAAAATGGATTTGGAGCATGGAGACGATTATCTCGGGATTGCAAGATAACCAAACAAAACTTTTAGTGGATTTCTACTTATTTTATTAAATATCATCTCCACCAAACAGGACAAGCTTGCATCTGTTATAGTTTTGGAGAAAAATGTGTTCATTTCATGTATGCGCGAAATGCCTTAAAAATGGCTTTAAAATGGATTTGGAGCATGGAGACGATTATCTCGGGATTGCAATATAACCAAACAAAACTTTTAGTGGATTTCTACTTATTTTATTAAATATCATCTCCACCAAACAGGACAAGCTTGCATCTGTTATAGTTTTGGAGAAAAATGTGTTCATTTCATGTATGCGCGAAATGCCTTAAAAATGGCTTTAAAATGGATTTGGAGCATGGAGACGATTATCTCGGGATTGCAAGATAACCAAACAAAACTTTTAGTGGATTTCTACTTATTTTATTAAATATCATCTCCACCAAACAGGACAAGCGTGCATCTGTTATAGTTTTGGAGAAAAATGTGTTCATTTCATGTATGCGCGAAATGCCTTAAAAATGGCTTTAAAATGGATTTGGAGCATGGAGACGATTATCTCGGGATTGCAAGATAACCAAATAAAACTTTTAGTGGATTTCTACTTATTTTATTAAATATCATCTCCACCAAACAGGACAAGCTTGCATCTGTTATAGTTTTGGAGAAAAATGTGTTCATTTCATGTATGCGCGAAATGCCTTAAAAATGGCTTTAAAATGGATTTGGAGCATGGAGACGATTATCTCGGGATTGCAAGATAACCAAACAAAACTTTTAGTGGATTTCTACTTATTTTATTAAATATCATCTCCACCAAACAGGACAAGCTTGCATGTGTTATAGTTTTGGAGAAAAATGTGTTCATTTCATGTATGCGCAAAATGCCTTTGAAATGGCTTTTAAATGGATTTGGAGCATGGAGACGATTATCTCAGGATGGCAATATAAACAAACGAAACTTTTAGTAGATTTCTACTTATTTTATTAAATATTATCTCCACCAAACAGGACAAGCTTGCATCTGTTATAGTTTTGGAGAAAAATGTGTTCATTTCATGTATGCGCGAAATGCCTTAAAAATGGCTTTAAAATTGATTTGGAGCATGGAGACGATTATCTCGGGATTGCAAGATAACCAAACAAAACTTTTAGTGGATTTCTACTTATTTTATTAAATATCATCTCCACCAAACAGGACAAGCTTGCATCTGTTATAGTTTTGGAGAAAAATGTGTTCATTTCATGTATGCGCGAAATGCCTTAAAAATGGCTTTAAAATGGATTTGGAGCATGGAGACGATTATCTCGGGATTGCAAGATAACCAAACAAAACTTTTAGTGGATTTCTACTTATTTTATTAAATATCATCTCCACCAAACAGGACAAGCTTGCATGTGTTATAGTTTTGGAGAAAAATGTGTTCATTTCATGTATGCGCAAAATGCCTTTAAAATGGCTTTAAAATGGATTTGGAGCATGGAGACGATTATCTCAGGATGGCAATATAAACAAACGAAACTTTTAGTAGATTTCTACTTATTTTATTAAATATTATCTCCACCAAACAGGACAAGCTTGCATCTGTTATAGTTTTGGAGAAAAATGTGTTCATTTCATGTATGCGCGAAATGCCTTAAAAATGGCTTTAAAATGGATTTGGAGCATGGAGACGATTATCTCGGGATTGCAAGATAACCAAACAAAACTTTTAGTGGATTTCTACTTATTTTATTAAATATCATCTCCACCAAACAGGACAAGCTTGCATGTGTTATAGTTTTGGAGAAAAATGTGTTCATTTCATGTATGCGCAAAATGCCTTTGAAATGGCTTTAAAATGGATTTGGAGCATGGAGACGATTATCTCAGGATGGCAATATAAACAAACGAAACTTTTAGTAGATTTCTACTTATTTTATTAAATATTATCTCCACCAAACAGGACAAGCTTGCATCTGTTATAGTTTTGGAGAAAAATGTGTTCATTTCATGTATGCGCGAAATGCCTTAAAAATGGCTTTAAAATGGATTTGGAGCATGGAGACGATTATCTCGGGATTGCAAGATAACCAAACAAAACTTTTAGTGGATTTCTACTTATTTTATTAAATATCATCTCCACCAAACAGGACAAGCTTGCATCTGTTATAGTTTTGGAGAAAAATGTGTTCATTTCATGTATGCGCGAAATGCCTTAAAAATGGCTTTAAAATGGATTTGGAGCATGGAGACGATTATCTCGGGATTGCAAGATAACCAAACAAAACTTTTAGTGGATTTCTACTTATTTTATTAAATATCATCTCCACCAAACAGGACAAGCTTGCATGTGTTATAGTTTTGGAGAAAAATGTGTTCATTTCATGTATGCGCAAAATGCCTTTGAAATGGCTTTAAAATGGATTTGGAGCATGGAGACGATTATCTCAGGATGGCAATATAAACAAACGAAACTTTTAGTAGATTTCTACTTATTTTATTAAATATTATCTCCACCAAACAGGACAAGCTTGCATCTGTTATAGTTTTGGAGAAAAATGTGTTCATTTCATGTATGCGCGAAATGCCTTAAAAATGGCTTTAAAATGGATTTGGTGCATGGAGACGATTATCTCGGGATTGCAAGATAACCAAACAAAACTTTTAGTGGATTTCTACTTATTTTATTAAATATCATCTCCACCAAACAGGACAAGCTTGCATCTGTTATAGTTTTAAAGAAAAATGTGTTCATTTCATGTATGCGCGAAATGCCTTAAAAATGGCTTTAAAATGGATTTGGAGCATGGAGACGATTATCTCGGGATTGCAATATAACCAAACAAAACTTTTAGTGGATTTCTACTTATTTTATTAAATATCATCTCCACCAAACAGGACAAGCTTGCATCTGTTATAGTTTTGGAGAAAAATGTGTTCATTTCATGTATGCGCGAAATGCCTTAAAAATGGCTTTAAAATGGATTTGGAGCATGGAGACGATTATCTCGGGATTGCAAGATAACCAAACAAAACTTTTAGTGGATTTCTACTTATTTTATTAAATATCATCTCCACCAAACAGGACAAGCTTGCATCTGTTATAGTTTTGGAGAAAAATGTGTTCATTTCATGTATGCGCGAAATGCCTTAAAAATGGCTTTAAAATGGATTTGGAGCATGGAGACGATTATCTCAGGATGGCAATATAAACAAACGAAACTTTTAGTAGATTTCTACTTATTTTATTAAATATTATCTCCACCAAACAGGACAAGCTTGCATCTGTTATAGTTTTGGAGAAAAATGTGTTCATTTCATGTATGCGCGAAATGCCTTAAAAATGGCTTTAAAATGGATTTGGAGCATGGAGACGATTATCTCGGGATTGCAAGATAACCAAACAAAACTTTTAGTGGATTCCTACTTATTTTATTAAATATCATCTCCACCAAACAGGACAAGCTTGCATCTGTTATAGTTTTGGAGAAAAATGTGTTCATTTCATGTATGCGCGAAATGCCTTAAAAATGGCTTTAAAATGGATTTGGAGCATGGAGACGATTATCTCGGGATTGCAAGATAACCAAACAAAACTTTTAGTGGATTTCTACTTATTTTATTAAATATCATCTCCACCAAACAGGACAAGCTTGCATCTGTTATAGTTTTGGAGAAAAATGTGTTCATTTCATGTATGCGCGAAATGCCTTAAAAATGGCTTTAAAATGGATTTGGAGCATGGAGACGATTATCTCGGGATTGCAAGATAACCAAACAAAACTTTTAGTGGATTTCTACTTATTTTATTAAATATCATCTCCACCAAACAGGACAAGCTTGCATCTGTTATAGTTTTGGAGAAAAATGTGTTCATTTCATGTATGCGCGAAATGCCTTAAAAATGGCTTTAAAATGGATTTGGAGCATGGAGACGATTATCTCGGGATTGCAAGATAACCAAACAAAACTTTTAGTGGATTTCTACTTATTTTATTAAATATCATCTCCACCAAACAGGACAAGCTTGCATCTGTTATAGTTTTGGAGAAAAATGTGTTCATTTCATGTATGCGCGAAATGCCTTAAAAATGGCTTTAAAATGGATTTGGAGCATGGAGACGATTATCTCGGGATTGTAAGATAACCAAACAAAACTTTTAGTGGATTTCTACTTATTTTATTAAATATCATCTCCGCCAAACAGGACAAGCTTGCATGTGTTATAGTTTTGGAGACAAATGTGTTCATTTCATGTATGCGCAAAATGCCTTTGAAATGGCTTTTAAATGGATTTGGAGCATGGAGACGATTATCTCAGGATGGCAATATAAACAAACGAAACTTTTAGTAGATTTCTACTTATTTTATTAAATATTATCTCCACCAAACAGGACAAGCTTGCATCTGTTATAGTTTTGGAGAAAAATGTGTTCATTTCATGTATGCGCGAAATGCCTTAAAAATGGCTTTAAAATTGATTTGGAGCATGGAGACGATTATCTCGGGATTGCAAGATAACCAAACAAAACTTTTAGTGGATTTCTACTTATTTTATTAAATATCATCTCCACCAAACAGGACAAGCTTGCATCTGTTATAGTTTTGGAGAAAAATGTGTTCATTTCATGTATGCGCGAAATGCCTTAAAAATGGCTTTAAAATGGATTTGGAGCATGGAGACGATTATCTCGGGATTGCAAGATAACCAAACAAAACTTTTAGTGGATTTCTACTTATTTTATTAAATATCATCTCCACCAAACAGGACAAGCTTGCATGTGTTATAGTTTTGGTGAAAAATGTGTTCATTTCATGTGTGCGCAAAATGCCTTTAAAATGGCTTTAAAATGGATTTGGAGCATAGAGACGATTATCTCAGGATGGCAATATAAACAAACGAAACTTTTAGTAGATTTCTACTTATTTTATTAAATATTATCTCCACCAAACAGGACAAGCTTGCATCTGTTATAGTTTTGGAGAAAAATGTGTTCATTTCATGTATGCGCGAAATGCCTTAAAAATGGCTTTAAAATGGATTTGGAGCATGGAGACGATTATCTCGGGATTGCAAGATAACCAAACAAAACTTTTAGTGGATTTCTACTTATTTTATTAAATATCATCTCCACCAAACAGGACAAGCTTGCATCTGTTATAGTTTTGGAGAAAAATGTGTTCATTTCATGTATGCGCGAAATGCCTTAAAAATGGCTTTAAAATGGATTTGGAGCATGGAGACGATTATCTCGGGATTGCAAGATAACCAAATAAAACTTTTAGTGGATTTCTACTTATTTTATTAAATATCATCTCCACCAAACAGGACAAGCTTGCATCTGTTATAGTTTTGGAGAAAAATGTGTTCATTTCATGTATGCGCGAAATGCCTTAAAAATGGCTTTAAAATGGATTTGGAGCATGGAGACGATTATCTCGGGATTGCAAGATAACCAAACAAAACTTTTAGTGGATTTCTACTTATTTTATTAAATATCATCTCCACCAAACAGGACAAGCTTGCATGTGTTATAGTTTTGGAGAAAAATGTGTTCATTTCATGTATGCGCAAAATGCCTTTGAAATGGCTTTTAAATGGATTTGGAGCATGGAGACGATTATCTCAGGATGGCAATATAAACAAACGAAACTTTTAGTAGATTTCTACTTATTTTATTAAATATTATCTCCACCAAACAGGACAAGCTTGCATCTGTTATAGTTTTGGAGAAAAATGTGTTCATTTCATGTATGCGCGAAATGCCTTAAAAATGGCTTTAAAATGGATTTGGAGCATGGAGACGATTATCTCGGGATTGCAATATAACCAAACAAAACTTTTAGTGGATTTCTACTTATTTTATTAAATATCATCTCCACCAAACAGGACAAGCTTGCATCTGTTATAGTTTTGGAGAAAAATGTGTTCATTTCATGTATGCGCGAAATGCCTTAAAAATGGCTTTAAAATGGATTTGGAGCATGGAGACGATTATCTCGGGATTGCAAGATAACCAAACAAAACTTTTAGTGGATTTCTACTTATTTTATTAAATATCATCTCCACCAAACAGGACAAGCTTGCATCTGTTATAGTTTTGGAGAAAAATGTGTTCATTTCATGTATGCGCGAAATGCCTTAAAAATGGCTTTAAAATGGATTTGGAGCATGGAGACGATTATCTCAGGATGGCAATATAAACAAACGAAACTTTTAGTAGATTTCTACTTATTTTATTAAATATTATCTCCACCAAACAGGACAAGCTTGCATCTGTTATAGTTTTGGAGAAAAATGTGTTCATTTCATGTATGCGCGAAATGCCTTAAAAATGGCTTTAAAATGGATTTGGAGCATGGAGACGATTGTCTCGGGATTGCAAGATAACCAAACAAAACTTTTAGTGGATTCCTACTTATTTTATTAAATATCATCTCCACCAAACAGGACAAGCTTGCATCTGTTATAGTTTTGGAGAAAAATGTGTTCATTTCATGTATGCGCGAAATGCCTTAAAAATGGCTTTAAAATGGATTTGGAGCATGGAGACGATTATCTCGGGATTGCAAGATAACCAAACAAAACTTTTAGTGGATTTCTACTTATTTTATTAAATATCATCTCCACCAAACAGGACAAGCTTGCATCTGTTATAGTTTTGGAGAAAAATGTGTTCATTTCATGTATGCGCGAAATGCCTTAAAAATGGCTTTAAAATGGATTTGGAGCATGGAGACGATTATCTCGGGATTGCAAGATAACCAAACAAAACTTTTAGTGGATTTCTACTTATTTTATTAAATATCATCTCCACCAAACAGGACAAGCTTGCATCTGTTATAGTTTTGGAGAAAAATGTGTTCATTTCATGTATGCGCGAAATGCCTTAAAAATGGCTTTAAAATGGATTTGGAGCATGGAGACGATTATCTCGGGATTGCAAGATAACCAAATAAAACTTTTAGTGGATTTCTACTTATTTTATTAAATATCATCTCCACCAAACAGGACAAGCTTGCATCTGTTATAGTTTTGGAGAAAAATGTGTTCATTTCATGTATGCGCGAAATGCCTTAAAAATGGCTTTAAAATGGATTTGGAGCATGGAGACGATTATCTCGGGATTGCAAGATAACCAAACAAAACTTTTAGTGGATTTCTACTTATTTTATTAAATATCATCTCCACCAAACAGGACAAGCTTGCATGTGTTATAGTTTTGGAGAAAAATGTGTTCATTTCATGTATGCGCAAAATGCCTTTGAAATGGCTTTTAAATGGATTTGGAGCATGGAGACGATTATCTCAGGATGGCAATATAAACAAACGAAACTTTTAGTAGATTTCTACTTATTTTATTAAATATTATCTCCACCAAACAGGACAAGCTTGCATCTGTTATAGTTTTGGAGAAAAATGTGTTCATTTCATGTATGCGCGAAATGCCTTAAAAATGGCTTTAAAATGGATTTGGAGCATGGAGACGATTATCTCGGGATTGCAATATAACCAAACAAAACTTTTAGTGGATTTCTACTTATTTTATTAAATATCATCTCCACCAAACAGGACAAGCTTGCATCTGTTATAGTTTTGGAGAAAAATGTGTTCATTTCATGTATGCGCGAAATGCCTTAAAAATGGCTTTAAAATGGATTTGGAGCATGGAGACGATTATCTCGGGATTGCAAGATAACCAAACAAAACTTTTAGTGGATTTCTACTTATTTTATTAAATATCATCTCCACCAAACAGGACAAGCTTGCATCTGTTATAGTTTTGGAGAAAAATGTGTTCATTTCATGTATGCGCGAAATGCCTTAAAAATGGCTTTAAAATGGATTTGGAGCATGGAGACGATTATCTCAGGATGGCAATATAAACAAACGAAACTTTTAGTAGATTTCTACTTATTTTATTAAATATTATCTCCACCAAACAGGACAAGCTTGCATCTGTTATAGTTTTGGAGAAAAATGTGTTCATTTCATGTATGCGCGAAATGCCTTAAAAATGGCTTTAAAATGGATTTGGAGCATGGAGACGATTGTCTCGGGATTGCAAGATAACCAAACAAAACTTTTAGTGGATTCCTACTTATTTTATTAAATATCATCTCCACCAAACAGGACAAGCTTGCATCTGTTATAGTTTTGGAGAAAAATGTGTTCATTTCATGTATGCGCGAAATGCCTTAAAAATGGCTTTAAAATGGATTTGGAGCATGGAGACGATTATCTCGGGATTGCAAGATAACCAAACAAAACTTTTAGTGGATTTCTACTTATTTTATTAAATATCATCTCCACCAAACAGGACAAGCTTGCATCTGTTATAGTTTTGGAGAAAAATGTGTTCATTTCATGTATGCGCGAAATGCCTTAAAAATGGCTTTAAAATGGATTTGGAGCATGGAGACGATTATCTCGGGATTGCAAGATAACCAAACAAAACTTTTAGTGGATTTCTACTTATTTTATTAAATATCATCTCCACCAAACAGGACAAGCTTGCATCTGTTATAGTTTTGGAGAAAAATGTGTTCATTTCATGTATGCGCGAAATGCCTTAAAAATGGCTTTAAAATGGATTTGGAGCATGGAGACGATTATCTCGGGATTGCAAGATAACCAAACAAAACTTTTAGTGGATTTCTACTTATTTTATTAAATATCATCTCCACCAAACAGGACAAGCTTGCATCTGTTATAGTTTTGGAGAAAAATGTGTTCATTTCATGTATGCGCGAAATGCCTTAAAAATGGCTTTAAAATGGATTTGGAGCATGGAGACGATTATCTCGGGATTGTAAGATAACCAAACAAAACTTTTAGTGGATTTCTACTTATTTTATTAAATATCATCTCCGCCAAACAGGACAAGCTTGCATGTGTTATAGTTTTGGAGAAAAATGTGTTCATTTCATGTATGCGCAAAATGCCTTTGAAATGGCTTTTAAATGGATTTGGAGCATGGAGACGATTATCTCAGGATGGCAATATAAACAAACGAAACTTTTAGTAGATTTCTACTTATTTTATTAAATATTATCTCCACCAAACAGGACAAGCTTGCATCTGTTATAGTTTTGGAGAAAAATGTGTTCATTTCATGTATGCGCGAAATGCCTTAAAAATGGCTTTAAAATTGATTTGGAGCATGGAGACGATTATCTCGGGATTGCAAGATAACCAAACAAAACTTTTAGTGGATTTCTACTTATTTTATTAAATATCATCTCCACCAAACAGGACAAGCTTGCATCTGTTATAGTTTTGGAGAAAAATGTGTTCATTTCATGTATGCGCGAAATGCCTTAAAAATGGCTTTAAAATGGATTTGGAGCATGGAGACGATTATCTCGGGATTGCAAGATAACCAAACAAAACTTTTAGTGGATTTCTACTTATTTTATTAAATATCATCTCCACCAAACAGGACAAGCTTGCATGTGTTATAGTTTTGGTGAAAAATGTGTTCATTTCATGTATGCGCAAAATGCCTTTAAAATGGCTTTAAAATGGATTTGGAGCATAGAGACGATTATCTCAGGATGGCAATATAAACAAACGAAACTTTTAGTAGATTTCTACTTATTTTATTAAATATTATCTCCACCAAACAGGACAAGCTTGCATCTGTTATAGTTTTGGAGAAAAATGTGTTCATTTCATGTATGCGCGAAATGCCTTAAAAATGGCTTTAAAATGGATTTGGAGCATGGAGACGATTATCTCGGGATTGCAAGATAACCAAACAAAACTTTTAGTGGATTTCTACTTATTTTATTAAATATCATCTCCACCAAACAGGACAAGCTTGCATGTGTTATAGTTTTGGAGAAAAATGTGTTCATTTCATGTATGCGCAAAATGCCTTTGAAATGGCTTTAAAATGGATTTGGAGCATGGAGACGATTATCTCAGGATGGCAATATAAACAAACGAAACTTTTAGTAGATTTCTACTTATTTTATTAAATATTATCTCCACCAAACAGGACAAGCTTGCATGTTATAGTTTTGGAGAAAAATGTGTTCATTTCATGTATGCGCGAAATGCCTTAAAAATGGCTTTAAAATGGATTTGGAGCATGGAGACGATTATCTCGGGATTGCAAGATAACCAAACAAAACTTTTAGTGGATTTCTACTTATTTTAATTAATATCATCTCCACCAAACAGGACAAGCTTGCATCTGTTATAGTTTTGGAGAAAAATGTGTTCATTTCATGTATGCGCGAAATGCCTTAAAAATGGCTTTAAAATGGATTTGGAGCATGGAGACGATTATCTCGGGATTGCAAGATAACCAAACAAAACTTTTAGTGGATTTCTACTTATTTTATTAAATATCATCTCCACCAAACAGGACAAGCTTGCATCTGTTATAGTTTTGGAGAAAAATGTGTTCATTTCATGTATGCGCGAAATGCCTTAAAAATGGCTTTAAAATGGATTTGGAGCATGGAGACGATTATCTCGGGATTGCAAGATAACCAAACAAAACTTTTAGTGGATTTCTACTTATTTTATTAAATATCATCTCCACCAAACAGGACAAGCTTGCATCTGTTATAGTTTTGGAGAAAAATGTGTTCATTTCATGTATGCGCGAAATGCCTTAAAAATGGCTTTAAAATGGATTTGGAGCATGGAGACGATTATCTCGGGATTGCAATATAACCAAACAAAACTTTTAGTGGATTTCTACTTATTTTATTAAATATCATCTCCACCAAACAGGACAAGCTTGCATCTGTTATAGTTTTGGAGAAAAATGTGTTCATTTCATGTATGCGCGAAATGCCTTAAAAATGGCTTTAAAATGGATTTGGAGCATGGAGACGATTATCTCGGGATTGCAAGATAACCAAACAAAACTTTTAGTGGATTTCTACTTATTTTATTAAATATCATCTCCACCAAACAGGACAAGCTTGCATCTGTTATAGTTTTGGAGAAAAATGTGTTCATTTCATGTATGCGCGAAATGCCTTAAAAATGGCTTTAAAATGGATTTGGAGCATGGAGACGATTATCTCGGGATTGCAAGATAACCAAACAAAACTTTTAGTGGATTTCTACTTATTTTATTAAATATCATCTCCACCAAACAGGACAAGCTTGCATCTGTTATAGTTTTGGAGAAAAATGTGTTCATTTCATGTATGCGCGAAATGCCTTAAAAATGGCTTTAAAATGGATTTGGAGCATGGAGACGATTATCTCGGGATTGCAAGATAACCAAACAAAACTTTTAGTAGATTTCTACTTATTTTATTAAATATCATCTCCACCAAACAGGACAAGCTTGCATCTGTTATAGTTTTGGAGAAAAATGTGTTCATTTCATGTATGCGCGAAATGCCTTAAAAATGGCTTTAAAATGGATTTCGAGCATGGAGACGATTATCTCGGGATTGCAAGATAACCAAACAAAACTTTTAGTGGATTTCTACTTATTTTATTAAATATCATCTCCACCAAACAGGACAAGCTTGCATCTGTTATAGTTTTGGAGAAAAATGTGTTCATTTCATGTATGCGCGAAATGCCTTAAAAATGGCTTTAAAATGGATTTGGAGCATGGAGACGATTATCTCGGGATTGCAAGATAACCAAACAAAACTTTTAGTGTATTTCTACTTATTTTATTAAATATCATCTCCACCAAACAGGACAAGCTTGCATCTGTTATAGTTTTGGAGAAAAATGTGTTCATTTCATGTATGCGCGAAATGCCTTAAAAATGGCTTTAAAATGGATTTGGAGCATGGAGACGATTATCTCGGGATTGCAAGATAACCAAATAAAACTTTTAGTGGATTTCTACTTATTTTATTAAATATCATCTCCACCAAACAGGACAAGCTTGCATCTGTTATAGTTTTGGAGAAAAATGTGTTCATTTCATGTATGCGCGAAATGCCTTAAAAATGGCTTTAAAATGGATTTGGAGCATGGAGACGATTATCTCGGGATTGCAAGATAACCAAACAAAACTTTTAGTGGATTTCTACTTATTTTATTAAATATCATCTCCACCAAACAGGACAAGCTTGCATGTGTTATAGTTTTGGAGAAAAATGTGTTCATTTCATGTATGCGCAAAATGCCTTTGAAATGGCTTTTAAATGGATTTGGAGCATGGAGACGATTATCTCAGGATGGCAATATAAACAAACGAAACTTTTAGTAGATTTCTACTTATTTTATTAAATATTATCTCCACCAAACAGGACAAGCTTGCATCTGTTATAGTTTTGGAGAAAAATGTGTTCATTTCATGTATGCGCGAAATGCCTTAAAAATGGCTTTAAAATTGATTTGGAGCATGGAGACGATTATCTCGGGATTGCAAGATAACCAAACAAAACTTTTAGTGGATTTCTACTTATTTTATTAAATATCATCTCCACCAAACAGGACAAGCTTGCATCTGTTATAGTTTTGGAGAAAAATGTGTTCATTTCATGTATGCGCGAAATGCCTTAAAAATGGCTTTAAAATGGATTTGGAGCATGGAGACGATTATCTCGGGATTGCAAGATAACCAAACAAAACTTTTAGTGGATTTCTACTTATTTTATTAAATATCATCTCCACCAAACAGGACAAGCTTGCATGTGTTATAGTTTTGGAGAAAAATGTGTTCATTTCATGTATGCGCAAAATGCCTTTAAAATGGCTTTAAAATAGATTTGGAGCATGGAGACGATTATCTCAGGATGGCAATATAAACAAACGAAACTTTTAGTAGATTTCTACTTATTTTATTAAATATTATCTCCACCAAACAGGACAAGCTTGCATCTGTTATAGTTTTGGAGAAAAATGTGTTCATTTCATGTATGCGCGAAATGCCTTAAAAATGGCTTTAAAATGGATTTGGAGCATGGAGACGATTATCTCGGGATTGCAAGATAACCAAACAAAACTTTTAGTGGATTTCTACTTATTTTATTAAATATCATCTCCACCAAACAGGACAAGCTTGCATGTGTTATAGTTTTGGAGAAAAATGTGTTCATTTCATGTATGCGCAAAATGCCTTTGAAATGGCTTTAAAATGGATTTGGAGCATGGAGACGATTATCTCAGGATGGCAATATAAACAAACGAAACTTTTAGTAGATTTCTACTTATTTTATTAAATATTATCTCCACCAAACAGGACAAGCTTGCATCTGTTATAGTTTTGGAGAAAAATGTGTTCATTTCATGTATGCGCGAAATGCCTTAAAAATGGCTTTAAAATGGATTTGGAGCATGGAGACGATTATCTCGGGATTGCAAGATAACCAAACAAAACTTTTAGTGGATTTCTACTTATTTTATTAAATATCATCTCCACCAAACAGGACAAGCTTGCATCTGTTATAGTTTTGGAGAAAAATGTGTTCATTTCATGTATGCGCGAAATGCCTTAAAAATGGCTTTAAAATGGATTTGGAGCATGGAGACGATTATCTCGGGATTGCAAGATAACCAAACCAAACTTTTAGTGGATTTCTACTTATTTTATTAAATATCATCTCCACCAAACAGGACAAGCTTGCATCTGTTATAGTTTTGGAGAAAAATGTGTTCATTTCATGTATGCGCGAAATGCCTTAAAAATGGCTTTAAAATGGATTTGGAGCATGGAGACGATTATCTCGGGATTGCAATATAACCAAACAAAACTTTTAGTGGATTTCTACTTATTTTATTAAATATCATCTCCACCAAACAGGACAAGCTTGCATCTGTTATAGTTTTGGAGAAAAATGTGTTCAGTTCATGTATGCGCGAAATGCCTTAAAAATGGCTTTAAAATGGATTTGGAGCATGGAGACGATTATCTCGGGATTGCAATATAACCAAACAAAACTTTTAGTGGATTTCTACTTATTTTATTAAATATCATCTCCACCAAACAGGACAAGCTTGCATCTGTTATAGTTTTGGAGAAAAATGTGTTCATTTCATGTATGCGCGAAATGCCTTAAAAATGGCTTTAAAATGGATTTGGAGCATGGAGACGATTATCTCGGGATTGCAAGATAACCAAACAAAACTTTTAGTGGATTTCTACTTATTTTACTAAATATCATCTCCACCAAACAGGACAAGCTTGCATCTGTTATAGTTTTGGAGAAAAATGTGTTCATTTCATGTATGCGCGAAATGGCTTAAAAATGGCTTTAAAATGGATTTGGAGCATGGAGACGATTATCTCGGGATTGCAAGATAACCAAACAAAACTTTTAGTGGATTTCTACTTATTTTATTAAATATCATCTCCACCAAACAGGACAAGCTTGCATGTGTTATAGTTTTGGAGAAAAATGTGTTCATTTCATGTATGCGCAAAATGCCTTTGAAATGGCTTTAAAATGGCTTTGGAGCATGGAGACGATTATCTCAGGATGGCAATATAAACAAACAAAACTTTTAGTAGATTTCTACTTATTTTATTAAATATTATCTCCACCAAACAGGACAAGCTTGCATCTGTTATAGTTTTGGAGAAAAATGTGTTCATTTCATGTATGCGCGAAATGCCTTAAAAATGGCTTTAAAATGGATTTGGAGCATGGAGACGATTATCTCGGGATTGCAAGATAACCAAACAAAACTTTTAGTGGATTTCTACTTATTTTATTAAATATCATCTCCACCAAACAGGACAAGCTTGCATCTGTTATAGTTTTGGAGAAAAATGTGTTCATTTCATGTATGCGCGAAATGCCTTAAAAATGGCTTTAAAATGGATTTGGAGCATGGAGACGATTATCTCGGGATTGCAAGATAACCAAACAAAACTTTTAGTGGATTTCTACTTATTTTATTAAATATCATCTCCACCAAACAGGACAAGCTTGCATCTGTTATAGTTTTGGAGAAAAATGTGTTCATTTCATGTATGCGCGAAATGCCTTAAAAATGGCTTTAAAATGGATTTGGAGCATGGAGACGATTATCTCGGGATTGCAAGATAACCAAACAAAACTTTTAGTGGATTTCTACTTATTTTATTAAATATCATCTCCACCAAACAGGACAAGCTTGCATCTGTTATAGTTTTGGAGAAAAATGTGTTCATTTCATGTATGCGCGAAATGCCTTAAAAATGGCTTTAAAATGGATTTGGAGCATGGAGACGATTATCTCGGGATTGCAAGATAACCAAACAAAACTTTTAGTGGATTTCTACTTATTTTATTAAATATCATCTCCACCAAACAGGACAAGCTTGCATCTGTTATAGTTTTGGAGAAAAATGTGTTCATTTCATGTATGCGCGAAATGCCTTAAAAATGGCTTTAAAATGGATTTGGAGCATGGAGACGATTATCTCGGGATTGCAAGATAACCAAACAAAACTTTTAGTGGATTTCTACTTATTTTATTAAATATCATCTCCACCAAACAGGACAAGCTTGCATCTGTTATAGTTTTGGAGAAAAATGTGTTCATTTCATGTATGCGCGAAATGCCTTAAAAATGGCTTTAAAATGGATTTGGAGCATGGAGACGATTATCTCGGGATTGCAATATAACCAAACAAAACTTTTAGTGGATTTCTACTTATTTTATTAAATATCATCTCCACCAAACAGGACAAGCTTGCATCTGTTATAGTTTTGGAGAAAAATGTGTTCATTTCATGTATGCGCGAAATGCCTTAAAAATGGCTTTAAAATGGATTTGGAGCATGGAGACGATTATCTCGGGATTGCAAGATAACCAAACAAAACTTTTAGTGGATTTCTACTTATTTTATTAAATATCATCTCCACCAAACAGGACAAGCTTGCATCTGTTATAGTTTTGGAGAAAAATGTGTTCATTTCATGTATGCGCGAAATGCCTTAAAAATGGCTTTAAAATGGATTTGGAGCATGGAGACGATTATCTCGGGATTGCAAGATAACCAAACAAAACTTTTAGTGGATTTCTACTTATTTTATTAAATATCATCTCCACCAAACAGGACAAGCTTGCATCTGTTATAGTTTTGGAGAAAAATGTGTTCATTTCATGTATGCGCGAAATGCCTTAAAAATGGCTTTAAAATGGATTTGGAGCATGGAGACGATTATCTCGGGATTGCAAGATAACCAAACAAAACTTTTAGTAGATTTCTACTTATTTTATTAAATATCATCTCCACCAAACAGGACAAGCTTGCATCTGTTATAGTTTTGGAGAAAAATGTGTTCATTTCATGTATGCGCGAAATGCCTTAAAAATGGCTTTAAAATGGATTTCGAGCATGGAGACGATTATCTCGGGATTGCAAGATAACCAAACAAAACTTTTAGTGGATTTCTACTTATTTTATTAAATATCATCTCCACCAAACAGGACAAGCTTGCATCTGTTATAGTTTTGGAGAAAAATGTGTTCATTTCATGTATGCGCGAAATGCCTTAAAAATGGCTTTAAAATGGATTTGGAGCATGGAGACGATTATCTCGGGATTGCAAGATAACCAAACAAAACTTTTAGTGGATTTCTACTTATTTTATTAAATATCATCTCCACCAAACAGGACAAGCTTGCATCTGTTATAGTTTTGGAGAAAAATGTGTTCATTTCATGTATGCGCGAAATGCCTTAAAAATGGCTTTAAAATGGATTTGGAGCATGGAGACGATTATCTCGGGATTGCAATATAACCAAACAAAACTTTTAGTGGATTTCTACTTATTTTATTAAATATCATCTCCACCAAACAGGACAAGCTTGCATCTGTTATAGTTTTGGAGAAAAATGTGTTCATTTCATGTATGCGCGAAATGCCTTAAAAATGGCTTTAAAATGGATTTGGAGCATGGAGACGATTATCTCGGGATTGCAAGATAACCAAACAAAACTTTTAGTGGATTTCTACTTATTTTATTAAATATCATCTCCACCAAACAGGACAAGCTTGCATCTGTTATAGTTTTGGAGAAAAATGTGTTCATTTCATGTATGCGCGAAATGCCTTAAAAATGGCTTTAAAATGGATTTGGAGCATGGAGACGATTATCTCGGGATTGCAAGATAACCAAACAAAACTTTTAGTGGATTTCTACTTATTTTATTAAATATCATCTCCACCAAACAGGACAAGCTTGCATCTGTTATAGTTTTGGAGAAAAATGTGTTCATTTCATGTATGCGCGAAATGCCTTAAAAATGGCTTTAAAATGGATTTGGAGCATGGAGACGATTATCTCGGGATTGCAAGATAACCAAACAAAACTTTTAGTGGATTTCTACTTATTTTATTAAATATCATCTCCACCAAACAGGACAAGCTTGCATGTGTTATAGTTTTGGAGAAAAATGTGTTCATTTCATGTATGCGCAAAATGCCTTTGAAATGGCTTTTAAATGGATTTGGAGCATGGAGACGATTATCTCAGGATGGCAATATAAACAAACGAAACTTTTAGTAGATTTCTACTTATTTTATTAAATATTATCTCCACCAAACAGGACAAGCTTGCATCTGTTATAGTTTTGGAGAAAAATGTGTTCATTTCATGTATGCGCGAAATGCCTTAAAAATGGCTTTAAAATTGATTTGGAGCATGGAGACGATTATCTCGGGATTGCAAGATAACCAAACAAAACTTTTAGTGGATTTCTACTTATTTTATTAAATATCATCTCCACCAAACAGGACAAGCTTGCATCTGTTATAGTTTTGGAGAAAAATGTGTTCATTTCATGTATGCGCGAAATGCCTTAAAAATGGCTTTAAAATGGATTTGGAGCATGGAGACGATTATCTCGGGATTGCAAGATAACCAAACAAAACTTTTAGTGGATTTCTACTTATTTTATTAAATATCATCTCCACCAAACAGGACAAGCTTGCATGTGTTATAGTTTTGGAGAAAAATGTGTTCATTTCATGTATGCGCAAAATGCCTTTAAAATGGCTTTAAAATGGATTTGGAGCATGGAGACGATTATCTCAGGATGGCAATATAAACAAACGAAACTTTTAGTAGATTTCTACTTATTTTATTAAATATTATCTCCACCAAACAGGACAAGCTTGCATCTGTTATAGTTTTGGAGAAAAATGTGTTCATTTCATGTATGCGCGAAATGCCTTAAAAATGGCTTTAAAATGGATTTGGAGCATGGAGACGATTATCTCGGGATTGCAAGATAACCAAACAAAACTTTTAGTGGATTTCTACTTATTTTATTAAATATCATCTCCACCAAACAGGACAAGCTTGCATGTGTTATAGTTTTGGAGAAAAATGTGTTCATTTCATGTATGCGCAAAATGCCTTTAAAATGGCTTTAAAATGGATTTGGAGCATGGAGACGATTATCTCAGGATGGCAATATAAACAAACGAAACTTTTAGTAGATTTCTACTTATTTTATTAAATATCATCTCCACCAAACAGGACAAGCTTGCATCTGTTATAGTTTTGGAGAAAAATGTGTTCATTTCATGTATGCGCGAAATGCCTTAAAAATGGCTTTAAAATGGATTTGGAGCATGGAGACGATTATCTCGGGATTGCAAGATAACCAAACAAAACTTTTAGTGGATTTCTACTTATTTTATTAAATATCATCTCCACCAAACAGGACAAGCTTGCATGTGTTATAGTTTTGGAGAAAAATGTGTTCATTTCATGTATGCGCAAAATGCCTTTAAAATGGCTTTAAAATGGATTTGGAGCATGGAGACGATTATCTCAGGATGGCAATATAAACAAACGAAACTTTTAGTAGATTTCTACTTATTTTATTAAATATTATCTCCACCAAACAGGACAAGCTTGCATCTGTTATAGTTTTGGAGAAAAATGTGTTCATTTCATGTATGCGCGAAATGCCTTAAAAATGGCTTTAAAATGGATTTGGAGCATGGAGACGATTATCTCGGGATTGCAAGATAACCAAACAAAACTTTTAGTGGATTTCTACTTATTTTATTAAATATCATCTCCACCAAACAGGACAAGCTTGCATGTGTTATAGTTTTGGAGAAAAATGTGTTCATTTCATGTATGCGCAAAATGCCTTTGAAATGGCTTTAAAATGGATTTGGAGCATGGAGACGATTATCTCAGGATGGCAATATAAACAAACGAAACTTTTAGTAGATTTCTACTTATTTTATTAAATATTATCTCCACCAAACAGGACAAGCTTGCATCTGTTATAGTTTTGGAGAAAAATGTGTTCATTTCATGTATGCGCGAAATGCCTTAAAAATGGCTTTAAAATGGATTTGGAGCATGGAGACGATTATCTCGGGATTGCAAGATAACCAAACAAAACTTTTAGTGGATTTCTACTTATTTTATTAAATATCATCTCCACCAAACAGGACAAGCTTGCATCTGTTATAGTTTTGGAGAAAAATGTGTTCATTTCATGTATGCGCGAAATGCCTTAAAAATGGCTTTAAAATGGATTTGGAGCATGGAGACGATTATCTCGGGATTGCAAGATAACCAAACAAAACTTTTAGTGGATTTCTACTTATTTTATTAAATATCATCTCCACCAAACAGGACAAGCTTGCATCTGTTATAGTTTTGGAGAAAAATGTGTTCATTTCATGTATGCGCGAAATGCCTTAAAAATGGCTTTAAAATGGATTTGGAGCATGGAGACGATTATCTCGGGATTGCAATATAACCAAACAAAACTTTTAGTGGATTTCTACTTATTTTATTAAATATCATCTCCACCAAACAGGACAAGCTTGCATCTGTTATAGTTTTGGAGAAAAATGTGTTCAGTTCATGTATGCGCGAAATGCCTTAAAAATGGCTTTAAAATGGATTTGGAGCATGGAGACGATTATCTCGGGATTGCAATATAACCAAACAAAACTTTTAGTGGATTTCTACTTATTTTATTAAATATCATCTCCACCAAACAGGACAAGCTTGCATCTGTTATAGTTTTGGAGAAAAATGTGTTCATTTCATGTATGCGCGAAATGCCTTAAAAATGGCTTTAAAATGGATTTGGAGCATGGAGACGATTATCTCGGGATTGCAAGATAACCAAACAAAACTTTTAGTGGATTTCTACTTATTTTACTAAATATCATCTCCACCAAACAGGACAAGCTTGCATCTGTTATAGTTTTGGAGAAAAATGTGTTCATTTCATGTATGCGCGAAATGGCTTAAAAATGGCTTTAAAATGGATTTGGAGCATGGAGACGATTATCTCGGGATTGCAAGATAACCAAACAAAACTTTTAGTGGATTTCTACTTATTTTATTAAATATCATCTCCACCAAACAGGACAAGCTTGCATGTGTTATAGTTTTGGAGAAAAATGTGTTCATTTCATGTATGCGCAAAATGCCTTTGAAATGGCTTTAAAATGGATTTGGAGCATGGAGACGATTATCTCAGGATGGCAATATAAACAAACAAAACTTTTAGTAGATTTCTACTTATTTTATTAAATATTATCTCCACCAAACAGGACAAGCTTGCATCTGTTATAGTTTTGGAGAAAAATGTGTTCATTTCATGTATGCGCGAAATGCCTTAAAAATGGCTTTAAAATGGATTTGGAGCATGGAGACGATTATCTCGGGATTGCAAGATAACCAAACAAAACTTTTAGTGGATTTCTACTTATTTTAATAAATATCATCTCCACCAAACAGGACAAGCTTGCATCTGTTATAGTTTTGGAGAAAAATGTGTTCATTTCATGTATGCGCGAAATGCCTTAAAAATGGCTTTAAAATGGATTTGGAGCATGGAGACGATTATCTCGGGATTGCAAGATAACCAAACAAAACTTTTAGTGGATTTCTACTTATTTTATTAAATATCATCTCCACCAAACAGGACAAGCTTGCATCTGTTATAGTTTTGGAGAAAAATGTGTTCATTTCATGTATGCGCGAAATGCCTTAAAAATGGCTTTAAAATGGATTTGGAGCATGGAGACGATTATCTCGGGATTGCAAGATAACCAAACAAAACTTTTAGTGGATTTCTACTTATTTTATTAAATATCATCTCCACCAAACAGGACAAGCTTGCATCTGTTATAGTTTTGGAGAAAAATGTGTTCATTTCATGTATGCGCGAAATGCCTTAAAAATGGCTTTAAAATGGATTTGGAGCATGGAGACGATTATCTCGGGATTGCAAGATAACCAAACAAAACTTTTAGTGGATTTCTACTTATTTTATTAAATATCATCTCCACCAAACAGGACAAGCTTGCATCTGTTATAGTTTTGGAGAAAAATGTGTTCATTTCATGTATGCGCGAAATGCCTTAAAAATGGCTTTAAAATGGATTTGGAGCATGGAGACGATTATCTCAGGATTGCAAGATAACCAAACAAAACTTTTAGTGGATTTCTACTTATTTTATTAAATATCATCTCCACCAAACAGGACAAGCTTGCATCTGTTATAGTTTTGGAGAAAAATGTGTTCATTTCATGTATGCGCGAAATGCCTTAAAAATGGCTTTAAAATGGATTTGGAGCATGGAGACGATTATCTCGGGATTGCAAGATAACCAAACAAAACTTTTAGTGGATTTCTACTTATTTTATTAAATATCATCTCCACCAAACAGGACAAGCTTGCATCTGTTATAGTTTTGGAGAAAAATGTGTTCATTTCATGTATGCGCGAAATGCCTTAAAAATGGCTTTAAAATGGATTTGGAGCATGGAGACGATTATCTCGGGATTGCAATATAACCAAACAAAACTTTTAGTGGATTTCTACTTATTTTATTAAATATCATCTCCACCAAACAGGACAAGCTTGCATCTGTTATAGTTTTGGAGAAAAATGTGTTCATTTCATGTATGCGCGAAATGCCTTAAAAATGGCTTTAAAATGGATTTGGAGCATGGAGACGATTATCTCGGGATTGCAAGATAACCAAACAAAACGTTTAGTGGATTTCTACTTATTTTATTAAATATCATCTCCACCAAACAGGACAAGCTTGCATCTGTTATAGTTTTGGAGAAAAATGTGTTCATTTCATGTATGCGCGAAATGCCTTAAAAATGGCTTTAAAATGGATTTGGAGCATGGAGACGATTATCTCGGGATTGCAAGATAACCAAACAAAACTTTTAGTGGATTTCTACTTATTTTATTAAATATCATCTCCACCAAACAGGACAAGCTTGCATGTGTTATAGTTTTGGAGAAAAATGTGTTCATTTCATGTATGCGCAAAATGCCTTTGAAATGGCTTTAAAATGGATTTGGAGCATGGAGACGATTATCTCGGGATTGCAAGATAACCAAACAAAACTTTTAGTGGATTTATACTTATTTTATTAAATATCATCTCCACCAAACAGGACAAGCTTGCATCTGTTATAGTTTTGGAGAAAAATGTGTTCATTTCATGTATGCGCGAAATGCCTTAAAAATGGCTTTAAAATGGATTTGGAGCATGGAGACGATTATCTCGGGATTGCAAGATAACCAAACAAAACTTTTAGTGGATTTCTACTTATTTTATTAAATATCATCTCCACCAAACAGGACAAGCTTGCATCTGTTATAGTTTTGGAGAAAAATGTGTTCATTTCATGTATGCGCGAAATGCCTTAAAAATGGCTTTAAAATGGATTTGGAGCATGGAGACGATTATCTCGGGATTGCAAGATAACCAAACAAAACTTTTAGTGGATTTCTACTTATTTTATTAAATATCATCTCCACCAAACAGGACAAGCTTGCATGTGTTATAGTTTTGGAGAAAAATGTGTTCATTTCATTTATGCGCAAAATGCCTTTGAAATGGCTTTAAAATGGATTTGGAGCATGGAGACGATTATCTCAGGATGGCAATATAAACAAACAAAACTTTTAGTAGATTTCTACTTATTTTATTAAATATTATCTCCACCAAACAGGACAAGCTTGCATCTGTTATAGTTTTGGAGAAAAATGTGTTCATTTCATGTATGCGCGAAATGCCTTAAAAATGGCTTTAAAATGGATTTGGAGCATGGAGACGATTATCTCGGGATTGCAAGATAACCAAACAAAACTTTTAGTGGATTTCTACTTATTTTATTAAATATCATCTCCACCAAACAGGACAAGCTTGCATCTGTTATAGTTTTGGAGAAAAATGTGTTCATTTCATGTATGCGCGAAATGCCTTAAAATGGCTTTAAAATGGATTTGGAGCATGGAGACGATTATCTCGGGATTGCAAGATAACCAAACAAAACTTTTAGTGGATTTCTACTTATTTTATTAAATATCATCTCCACCAAACAGGACAAGCTTGCATCTGTTATAGTTTTGTTGAAAAATGTGTTCATTTCATGTATGCGCGAAATGCCTTAAAAATGGCTTTAAAATGGATTTGGAGCATGGAGACGATTATCTCGGGATTGCAAGATAACCAAACAAAACTTTTAGTGGATTTCTACTTATTTTATTAAATATCATCTCCACCAAACAGGACAAGCTTGCATCTGTTATAGTTTTGGAGAAAAATGTGTTCATTTCATGTATGCGCGAAATGCCTTAAAAATGGCTTTAAAATGGATTTGGAGCATGGAGACGATTATCTCGGGATTGCAAGATAACCAAACAAAACTTTTAGTGGATTTCTACTTATTTTATTAAATATCATCTCCACCAAACAGGACAAGCTTGCATCTGTTATAGTTTTGGAGAAAAATGTGTTCATTTCATGTATGCGCGAAATGCCTTAAAAATGGCTTTAAAATGGATTTGGAGCATGGAGACGATTATCTCAGGATTGCAAGATAACCAAACAAAACTTTTAGTGGATTTCTACTTATTTTATTAAATATCATCTCCACCAAACAGGACAAGCTTGCATCTGTTATAGTTTTGGAGAAAAATGTGTTCATTTCATGTATGCGCGAAATGCCTTAAAAATGGCTTTAAAATGGATTTGGAGCATGGAGACGATTATCTCGGGATTGCAAGATAACCAAACAAAACTTTTAGTGGATTTCTACTTATTTTATTAAATATCATCTCCAACAAACAGGACAAGCTTGCATCTGTTATAGTTTTGGAGAAAAATGTGTTCATTTCATGTATGCGCGAAATGCCTTAAAAATGGCTTTAAAATGGATTTGGAGCATGGAGACGATTATCTCGGGATTGCAATATAACCAAACAAAACTTTTAGTGGATTTCTACTTATTTTATTAAATATCATCTCCACCAAACAGGACAAGCTTGCATCTGTTATAGTTTTGGAGAAAAATGTGTTCATTTCATGTATGCGCGAAATGCCTTAAAAATGGCTTTAAAATGGATTTGGAGCATGGAGACGATTATCTCGGGATTGCAAGATAACCAAACAAAACGTTTAGTGGATTTCTACTTATTTTATTAAATATCATCTCCACCAAACAGGACAAGCTTGCATCTGTTATAGTTTTGGAGAAAAATGTGTTCATTTCATGTATGCGCGAAATGCCTTAAAAATGGCTTTAAAATGGATTTGGAGCATGGAGACGATTATCTCGGGATTGCAAGATAACCAAACAAAACTTTTAGTGGATTTCTACTTATTTTATTAAATATCATCTCCACCAAACAGGACAAGCTTGCATGTGTTATAGTTTTGGAGAAAAATGTGTTCATTTCATGTATGCGCAAAATGCCTTTGAAATGGCTTTAAAATGGATTTGGAGCATGGAGACGATTATCTCGGGATTGCAAGATAACCAAACAAAACTTTTAGTGGATTTATACTTATTTTATTAAATATCATCTCCACCAAACAGGACAAGCTTGCATCTGTTATAGTTTTGGAGAAAAATGTGTTCATTTCATGTATGCGCGAAATGCCTTAAAAATGGCTTTAAAATGGATTTGGAGCATGGAGACGATTATCTCGGGATTGCAAGATAACCAAACAAAACTTTTAGTGGATTTCTACTTATTTTATTAAATATCATCTCCACCAAACAGGACAAGCTTGCATCTGTTATAGTTTTGGAGAAAAATGTGTTCATTTCATGTATGCGCGAAATGCCTTAAAAATGGCTTTAAAATGGATTTGGAGCATGGAGACGATTATCTCGGGATTGCAAGATAACCAAACAAAACTTTTAGTGGATTTCTACTTATTTTATTAAATATCATCTCCACCAAACAGGACAAGCTTGCATGTGTTATAGTTTTGGAGAAAAATGTGTTCATTTCATGTATGCGCAAAATGCCTTTGAAATGGCTTTAAAATGGATTTGGAGCATGGAGACGATTATCTCGGGATTGCAAGATAACCAAACAAAACTTTTAGTGGATTTCTACTTATTTTATTAAATATCATCTCCACCAAACAGGACAAGCTTGCATCTGTTATAGTTTTGGAGAAAAATGTGTTCATTTCATGTATGCGCGAAATGCCTTAAAAATGGCTTTAAAATGGATTTGGAGCATGGAGACGATTATCTCGGGATTGCAAGATAACCAAACAAAACTTTTAGTGGATTTATACTTATTTTATTAAATATCATCTCCACAAAACAGGACAAGCTTGCATCTGTTATAGTTTTGGAGAAAAATGTGTTCATTTCATGTATGCGCGAAATGCCTTAAAAATGGCTTTAAAATGGATTTGGAGCATGGAGACGATTATCTCGGGATTGCAAGATAACCAAACAAAACTTTTAGTGGATTTCTACTTATTTTATTAAATATCATCTCCACCAAACAGGACAAGCTTGCATCTGTTATAGTTTTGGAGAAAAATGTGTTCATTTCATGTATGCGCGAAATGCCTTAAAAATAGCTTTAAAATGGATTTGGAGCATGGAGACGATTATCTCAAGATTGCAAGATAACCAAACAAAACTTTTAGTGGATTTCTACTTATTTTATTAAATATCATCTCCACCAAACAGGACAAGCTTGCATGTGTTATAGTTTTGGAGAAAAATGTGTTTATTTCATGTATGCGCAAAATGCCTTTGAAATGGCTTTAAAATGGATTTGGAGCATGGAGACGATTATCTCAGGATGGCAATATAAACAAACGAAACTTTTAGTAGATTTCTACTTATTTTATTAAATATTATCTCCACCAAACAGGACAAGCTTGCATCTGTTATAGTTTTGGAGAAAAATGTGTTCATTTCATGTATGCGCGAAATGCCTTAAAAATGGCTTTAAAATGGATTTGGAGCATGGAGACGATTATCTCGGGATTGCAAGATAACCAAACAAAACTTTTAGTGGATTTCTACTTATTTTATTAAATATCATCTCCACCAAACAGGACAAGCTTGCATCTGTTATAGTTTTGGAGAAAAATGTGTTCATTTCATGTATGCGCGAAATGCCTTAAAAATGGCTTTAAAATGGATTTGGAGCATGGAGACGATTATCTCGGGATTGCAATATAACCAAACAAAACTTTTAGTGGATTTCTACTTATTTTATTAAATATCATCTCCACCAAACAGGACAAGCTTGCATCTGTTATAGTTTTGGAGAAAAATGTGTTCATTTCATGTATGCGCGAAATGCCTTAAAAATGGCTTTAAAATGGATTTGGAGCATGGAGACGATTATCTCGGGATTGCAAGATAACCAAACAAAACTTTTAGTGGATTTCTACTTATTTTATTAAATATCATCTCCACCAAACAGGACAAGCTTGCATCTGTTATAGTTTTGGAGAAAAATGTGTTCATTTCATGTATGCGCGAAATGCCTTAAAAATGGCTTTAAAATGGATTTGGAGCATGGAGACGATTATCTCAGGATGGCAATATAAACAAACGAAACTTTTAGTAGATTTCTACTTATTTTATTAAATATTATCTCCACCAAACAGGACAAGCTTGCATCTGTTATAGTTTTGGAAAAAAATGTGTTCATTTCATGTATGCGCGAAATGCCTTAAAAATGGCTTTAAAATGGATTTGGAGCATGGAGACGATTATCTCGGGATTGCAAGATAACCAAACAAAACTTTTAGTGGATTTCTACTTATTTTATTAAATATCATCTCCACCAAACAGGACAAGCTTGCATCTGTTATAGTTTTGGAGAAAAATGTGTTCATTTCATGTATGCGCGAAATGCCTTAAAAATGGCTTTAAAATGGATTTGGAGCATGGAGACGATTATCTCGGGATTGCAAGATAACCAAACAAAACTTTTAGTGGATTTTTACTTATTTTATTAAATATCATCTCCACCAAACAGGACAAGCTTGCATCTGTTATAGTTTTGGAGAAAAATGTGTTCATTTCATGTATGCGCGAAATGCCTTAAAAATGGCTTTAAAATGGATTTGGAGCATGGAGACGATTATCTCGGGATTGCAAGATAACCAAACAAAACTTTTAGTGGATTTCTACTTATTTTATTAAATATCATCTCCACCAAACAAGACAAGCTTGCATGTGTTATAGTTTTGGAGAAAAATGTGTTCATTTCATGTATGCGCAAAATGCCTTTGAAATGGCTTTAAAATGGATTTGGAGCATGGAGACGATTATCTCAGGATGGCAATATAAACAAACGAAACTTTTAGTAGATTTCTACTTATTTTATTAAATATTATCTCCACCAAACAGGACAAGCTTGCATCTGTTATAGTTTTGGAGAAAAATGTGTTCATTTCATGTATGCGCGAAATGCCTTAAAAATGGCTTTAAAATGGATTTGGAGCATGGAGACGATTATCTCGGGATTGCAAGATAACCAAACAAAACTTTTAGTGGATTTCTACTTATTTTATTAAATATCATCTCCACCAAACAGGACAAGCTTGCATCTGTTATAGTTTTGGAGAAAAATGTGTTCATTTCATGTATGCGCGAAATGCCTTAAAAATGGCTTTAAAATGGATTTGGAGCATGGAGACGATTATCTCGGGTTTTGCAAGATAACCAAACAAAACTTTTAGTGGATTTCTACTTATTTTATTAAATATCATCTCCACCAAACAGGACAAGCTTGCATCTGTTATAGTTTTGGAGAAAAATGTGTTCATTTCATGTATGCGCGAAATGCCTTAAAAATGGCTTTAAAATGGATTTGGAGCATGGAGACGATTATCTCGGGATTGCAATATAACCAAACAAAACTTTTAGTGGATTTCTACTTATTTTATTAAATATCATCTCCACCAAACAGGACAAGCTTGCATCTGTTATAGTTTTGGAGAAAAATGTGTTCATTTCATGTATGCGCGAAATGCCTTAAAAATGGCTTTAAAATGGATTTGGAGCATGGAGACGATTATCTCGGGATTGCAAGATAACCAAACAAAACTTTTAGTGGATTTCTACTTATTTTATTAAATATCATCTCCACCAAACAGGACAAGCTTGCATCTGTTATAGTTTTGGAGAAAAATTTGTTCATTTCATGTATGCGCGAAATGCCTTAAAAATGGCTTTAAAATGGATTTGGAGCATGGAGACGATTATCTCGGGATTGCAAGATAACCAAACAAAACTTTTAGTGGATTTCTACTTATTTTATTAAATATCATCTCCACCAAACAGGACAAGCTTGCATCTGTTATAGTTTTGGAGAAAAATGTGTTCATTTCATGTATGCGCGAAATGCCTTAAAAATGGCTTTAAAATGGATTTGGAGCATGGAGACGATTATCTCGGGATTGCAAGATAACCAAACAAAACTTTTAGTGGATTTCTACTTATTTTATTAAATATCATCTCCACCAAACAGGACAAGCTTGCATGTGTTATAGTTTTGGAGAAAAATGTGTTCATTTCATGTATGCGCAAAATGCCTTTGAAATGGCTTTAAAATGGATTTGGAGCATGGAGACGATTATCTCGGGATTGCAAGATAACCAAACAAAACTTTTAGTGGATTTCTACTTATTTTATTAAATATCATCTCCACCAAACAGGACAAGCTTGCATCTGTTATAGTTTTGGAGAAAAATGTGTTCATTTCATGTATGCGCGAAATGCCTTAAAAATGACTTTAAAATGGATTTGGAGCATGGAGACGATTATCTCGGGATTGCAAGATAACCAAACAAAACTTTTAGTGGATTTCTACTTATTTTATTAAATATCATCTCCACCAAACAGGACAAGCTTGCATCTGTTATAGTTTTGGAGAAAAATGTGTTCATTTCATGTATGCGCGAAATGCCTTAAAAATGGCTTTAAAATGGATTTGGAGCATGGAGACGATTATCTCGGGATTGCAAGATAACCAAACAAAACTTTTAGTGGATTTCTACTTATTTTATTAAATATCATCTCCACCAAACAGGACAAGCTTGCATCTGTTATAGTTTTGGAGAAAAATGTGTTCATTTCATGTATGCGCGAAATGCCTTAAAAAATGGCTTTAAAATGGATTTGGAGCATGGAGACGATTATCTCGGGATTGCAAGATAACCAAACAAAACTTTTAGTGGATTTCTACTTATTTTATTTAATATCATCTCCACCAAACAGGACAAGCTTGCATGTGTTATAGTTTTGGAGAAAAATGTGTTCATTTCATGTATGCGCAAAATGCCTTTGAAATGGCTTTAAAATGGATTTGGAGCATGGAGACGATTATCTCAGGATGGCAATATAAACAAACGAAACTTTTAGTAGATTTCTACTTATTTTATTAAATATTATCTCCACCAAACAGGACAAGCTTGCATCTGTTATAGTTTTGGAGAAAAATGTGTTCATTTCATGTATGCGCGAAATGCCTTAAAAATGGCTTTAAAATGGATTTGGAGCATGGAGACGATTATCTCGGGATTGCAAGATAACCAAACAAAACTTTTAGTGGATTTCTACTTATTTTATTAAATATCATCTCCACCAAACAGGACAAGCTTGCATCTGTTATAGTTTTGGAGAAAAATGTGTTCATTTCATGTATGCGCGAAATGCCTTAAAAATGGCTTTAAAATGGATTTGGAGCATAGAGACGATTATCTCGGGATTGCAAGATAACCAAACAAAACTTTTAGTGGATTTCTACTTATTTTATTAAATATCATCTCCACCAAACAGGACAAGCTTGCATGTGTTATAGTTTTGGAGAAAAATGTGTTCATTTCATGTATGCGCAAAATGCCTTTGAAATGGCTTTAAAATGGATTTGGAGCATGGAGACGATTATCTCAGGATGGCAATATAAACAAACGAAACTTTTAGTAGATTTCTACTTATTTTATTAAATATTATCTCCACCAAACAGGACAAGCTTGCATCTGTTATAGTTTTGGAGAAAAATGTGTTCATTTCATGTATGCGCGAAATGCCTTAAAAATGGCTTTAAAATGGATTTGGAGCATGGAGACGATTATCTCGGGATTGCAAGATAACCAAACAAAACTTTTAGTGGATTTCTACTTATTTTATTAAATATCATCTCCACCAAACAGGACAAGCTTGCATCTGTTATAGTTTTGGAGAAAAATGTGTTCATTTCATGTATGCGCGAAATGCCTTAAAAATGGCTTTAAAATGGATTTGGAGCATGGAGACGATTATCTCGGGATTGCAAGATAACCAAACAAAACTTTTAGTGGATTTCTACTTATTTTATTAAATATCATCTCCACCAAACAGGACAAGCTTGCATCTGTTATAGTTTTGGAGAAAAATGTGTTCATTTCATGTATGCGCGAAATGCCTTAAAAATGGCTTTAAAATGGATTTGGAGCATGGAGACGATTATCTCGGGATTGCAAGATAACCAAACAAAACTTTTAGTGGATTTCTACTTATTTTATTAAATATCATCTCCACCAAACAGGACAAGCTTGCATCTGTTATAGTTTTGGAGAAAAATGTGTTCATTTCATGTATGCGCGAAATGCCTTAAAAATGGCTTTAAAATGGATTTGGAGCATGGAGACGATTATCTCGGGATTGCAAGATAACCAAACAAAACTTTTAGTGGATTTCTACTTATTTTATTAAATATCATCTCCACCAAACAGGACAAGCTTGCATCTGTTATAGTTTTGGAGAAAAATGTGTTCATTTCATGTATGCGCGAAATGCCTTAAAAATGGCTTTAAAATGGATTTGGAGCATGGAGACGATTATCTCGGGATTGCAATATAACCAAACAAAACTTTTAGTGGATTTCTACTTATTTTATTAAATATCATCTCCACCAAACAGGACAAGCTTGCATCTGTTATAGTTTTGGAGAAAAATGTGTTCATTTCATGTATGCGCGAAATGCCTTAAAAATGGCTTTAAAATGGATTTGGAGCATGGAGACGATTATCTCGGGATTGCAAGATAACCAAACAAAACTTTTAGTGGATTTCTACTTATTTTATTAAATATCATCTCCACCAAACAGGACAAGCTTGCATCTGTTATAGTTTTGGAGAAAAATGTGTTCATTTCATGTATGCGCGAAATGCCTTAAAAATGGCTTTAAAATGGATTTGGAGCATGGAGACGATTATCTCGGGATTGCAAGATAACCAAACAAAACTTTTAGTGGATTTCTACTTATTTTATTAAATATCATCTCCACCAAACAGGACAAGCTTGCATCTGTTATAGTTTTGGAGAAAAATGTGTTCATTTCATGTATGCGCGAAATGCCTTAAAAATGGCTTTAAAATGGATTTGGAGCATGGAGACGATTATCTCGGGATTGCAAGATAACCAAACAAAACTTTTAGTGGATTTCTACTTATTTTATTAAATATCATCTCCACCAAACAGGACAAGCTTGCATGTGTTATAGTTTTGGAGAAAAATGTGTTCATTTCATGTATGCGCAAAATGCCTTTGAAATGGCTTTAAAATGGATTTGGAGCATGGAGACGATTATCTCGGGATTGCAAGATAACCAAACAAAACTTTTAGTAGATTTCTACTTATTTTATTAAATATCATCTCCACCAAACAGGACAAGCTTGCATCTGTTATAGTTTTGGAGAAAAATGTGTTCATTTCATGTATGCGCGAAATGCCTTAAAAATGGCTTTAAAATGGATTTGGAGCATGGAGACGATTATCTCGGGATTGCAAGATAACCAAACAAAACTTTTAGTGGATTTCTACTTATTTTATTAAATATCATCTCCACCAAACAGGACAAGCTTGCATCTGTTATAGTTTTGGAGAAAAATGTGTTCATTTCATGTATGCGCGAAATGCCTTAAAAATGGCTTTAAAATGGATTTGGAGCATGGAGACGATTATCTCGGGATTGCAAGATAACCAAACAAAACTTTTAGTGGATTTCTACTTATTTTATTAAATATCATCTCCACCAAACAGGACAAGCTTGCATCTGTTATAGTTTTGGAGAAAAATGTGTTCATTTCATGTATGCGCGAAATGCCTTAAAAATGGCTTTAAAATGGATTTGGAGCATGGAGACGATTATCTCGGGATTGCAAGATAACCAAACAAAACGTTTAGTGGATTTCTACTTATTTTATTAAATATCATCTCCACCAAACAGGACAAGCTTGCATCTGTTATAGTTTTGGAGAAAAATGTGTTCATTTCATGTATGCGCGAAATGCCTTAAAAATGGCTTTAAAATGGATTTGGAGCATGGAGACGATTATCTCGGGATTGCAAGATAACCAAACAAAACTTTTAGTGGATTTCTACTTATTTTATTAAATATCATCTCCACCAAACAGGACAAGCTTGCATCTGTTATAGTTTTGGAGAAAAATGTGTTCATTTCATGTATGCGCGAAATGCCTTAAAAATGGCTTTAAAATGGATTTGGAGCATGGAGACGATTATCTCGGGATTGCAAGATAACCAAACAAAACTTTTAGTGGATTTCTACTTATTTTATTAAATATCATCTCCACCAAACAGGACAAGCTTGCATCTGTTATAGTTTTGGAGAAAAATGTGTTCATTTCATGTATGCGCGAAATGCCTTAAAAATGGCTTTAAAATGGATTTGGAGCATGGAGACGATTATCTCGGGATTGCAATATAACCAAACAAAACTTTTAGTGGATTTCTACTTATTTTATTAAATATCATCTCCACCAAACAGGACAAGCTTGCATCTGTTATAGTTTTGGAGAAAAATGTGTTCATTTCATGTATGCGCGAAATGCCTTAAAAATGGCTTTAAAATGGATTTGGAGCATGGAGACGATTATCTCGGGATTGCAAGATAACCAAACAAAACTTTTAGTGGATTTCTACTTATTTTATTAAATGTCATCTCCACCAAACAGGACAAGCTTGCATCTGTTATAGTTTTGGAGAAAAATGTGTTCATTTCATGTATGCGCGAAATGCCTTAAAAATGGCTTTAAAATGGATTTGGAGCATGGAGACGATTATCTCGGGATTGCAAGATAACCAAACAAAACTTTTAGTGGATTTCTACTTATTTTATTAAATATCATCTCCACCAAACAGGACAAGCTTGCATCTGTTATAGTTTTGGAGAAAAATGTGTTCATTTCATGTATGCGCGAAATGCCTTAAAAATGGCTTTAAAATGGATTTGGAGCATGGAGACGATTATCTCGGGATTGCAAGATAACCAAACAAAACTTTTAGTGGATTTCTACTTATTTTATTAAATATCATCTCCACCAAACAGGACAAGCTTGCATCTGTTATAGTTTTGGAGAAAAATGTGTTCATTTCATGTATGCGCGAAATGCCTTAAAAATGGCTTTAAAATGGATTTGGAGCATGGAGACGATTATCTCGGGATTGCAAGATAACCAAACAAAACTTTTAGTGGATTTCTACTTATTTTATTAAATATCATCTCCACCAAACAGGACAAGCTTGCATCTGTTATAGTTTTGGAGAAAAATGTGTTCATTTCATGTATGCGCGAAATGCCTTAAAAATGGCTTTAAAATGGATTTGGAGCATGGAGACGATTATCTCGGGATTGCAATATAACCAAACAAAACTTTTAGTGGATTTCTACTTATTTTATTAAATATCATCTCCACCAAACAGGACAAGCTTGCATCTGTTATAGTTTTGGAGAAAAATGTGTTCATTTCATGTATGCGCGAAATGCCTTAAAAATGGCTTTAAAATGGATTTGGAGCATGGAGACGATTATCTCGGGATTGCAAGATAACCAAACAAAACTTTTAGTGGATTTCTACTTATTTTATTAAATATCATCTCCACCAAACAGGACAAGCTTGCATCTGTTATAGTTTTGGAGAAAAATGTGTTCATTTCATGTATGCGCGAAATGCCTTAAAAATGGCTTTAAAATGGATTTGGAGCATGGAGACGATTATCTCGGGATTGCAAGATAACCAAACAAAACTTTTAGTGGATTTCTACTTATTTTATTAAATATCATCTCCACCAAACAGGACAAGCTTGCATCTGTTATAGTTTTGGAGAAAAATGTGTTCATTTCATGTATGCGCGAAATGCCTTAAAAATGGCTTTAAAATGGATTTGGAGCATGGAGAGGATTATCTCGGGATTGCAAGATAACCAAACAAAACTTTTAGTGGATTTCTACTTATTTTATTAAATATCATCTCCACCAAACAGGACAAGCTTGCATCTGTTATAGTTTTGGAGAAAAATGTGTTCATTTCATGTATGCGCGAAATGCCTTAAAAATGGCTTTAAAATGGATTTGGAGCATGGAGACGATTATCTCGGGATTGCAAGATAACCAAACAAAACTTTTAGTGGATTTCTACTTATTTTATTAAATATCATCTCCACCAAACAGGACAAGCTTGCATGTGTTATAGTTTTGGAGAAAAATGTGTTCATTTCATGTATGCGCAAAATGCCTTAAAAATGGCTTTAAAATGGATTTGGAGCATGGAGACGATTATCTCAGGATGGCAATATAAACAAACGAAACTTTTAGTAGATTTCTACTTATTTTATTAAATATTATCTCCACCAAACAGGACAAGCTTGCATCTGTTATAGTTTTGGAGAAAAATGTGTTCATTTCATGTATGCGCGAAATGCCTTAAAAATGGCTTTAAAATGGATTTGGAGCATGGAGACGATTATCTCGGGATTGCAAGATAACCAAACAAAACTTTTAGTGGATTTCTACTTATTTTATTAAATATCATCTCCACCAAACAGGACAAGCTTGCATCTGTTATAGTTTTGGAGAAAAATGTGTTCATTTCATGTATGCGCGAAATGCCTTAAAAATGGCTTTAAAATGGATTTGGAGCATGGAGACGATTATCTCGGGATTGCAAGATAACCAAACAAAACTTTTAGTGGATTTCTACTTATTTTATTAAATATCATCTCCACCAAACAGGACAAGCTTGCATCTGTTATAGTTTTGGAGAAAAATGTGTTCATTTCATGTATGCGCGAAATGCCTTAAAAATGGCTTTAAAATGGATTTGGAGCATAGAGACGATTATCTCGGGATTGCAAGATAACCAAACAAAACTTTTAGTGGATTTCTACTTATTTTATTAAATATCATCTCCACCAAACAGGACAAGCTTGCATCTGTTAAAGTTTTGGAGAAAAATGTGTTCATTTCATGTATGCGCGAAATGCCTTAAAAATGGCTTTAAAATGGATTTGGAGCATGGAGACGATTATCTCGGGATTGCAAGATAACCAAACAAAACTTTTAGTGGATTTCTACTTATTTTATTAAATATCATCTCCACCAAACAGGACAAGCTTGCATCTGTTATAGTTTTGGAGAAAAATGTGTTCATTTCATGTATGCGCGAAATGCCTTAAAAATGGCTTTAAAATGGATTTGGAGCATGGAGACGATTATCTCGGGATTGCAAGATAACCAAACAAAACTTTTAGTGGATTTCTACTTATTTTATTAAATATCATCTCCACCAAACAGGACAAGCTTGCATCTGTTATAGTTTTGGAGAAAAATGTGTTCATTTCATGTATGCGCGAAATGCCTTAAAAATGGCTTTAAAATGGATTTGGAGCATGGAGACGATTATCTCGGGATTGCAATATAACCAAACAAAACTTTTAGTGGATTTCTACTTATTTTATTAAATATCATCTCCACCAAACAGGACAAGCTTGCATCTGTTATAGTTTTGGAGAAAAATGTGTTCATTTCATGTATGCGCGAAATGCCTTAAAAATGGCTTTAAAATGGATTTGGAGCATGGAGACGATTATCTCGGGATTGCAAGATAACCAAACAAAACTTTTAGTGGATTTCTACTTATTTTATTAAATATCATCTCCACCAAACAGGACAAGCTTGCATCTGTTATAGTTTTGGAGAAAAATGTGTTCATTTCATGTATGCGCGAAATGCCTTAAAAATGGCTTTAAAATGGATTTGGAGCATGGAGACGATTATCTCGGGATTGCAAGATAACCAAACAAAACTTTTAGTGGATTTCTACTTATTTTATTAAATATCATCTCCACCAAACAGGACAAGCTTGCATCTGTTATAGTTTTGGAGAAAAATGTGTTCATTTCATGTATGCGCGAAATGCCTTAAAAATGGCTTTAAAATGGATTTGGAGCATGGAGACGATTATCTCGGGATTGCAAGATAACCAAACAAAACTTTTAGTGGATTTCTACTTATTTTATTAAATATCATCTCCACCAAACAGGACAAGCTTGCATCTGTTATAGTTTTGGAGAAAAATGTGTTCATTTCATGTATGCGCGAAATGCCTTAAA
Organism: Anomaloglossus baeobatrachus; assembly: GCF_048569485.1. Lineage (NCBI taxonomy): Eukaryota > Metazoa > Chordata > Amphibia > Anura > Aromobatidae > Anomaloglossus > Anomaloglossus baeobatrachus. The sequence continues at coordinate 10,961 of NW_027441988.1, read as the reverse complement.
AACGGCTTTAAAATGGATTTGGAGCATAGAGACGATTATCTCGGGATTGCAAGATAACCAAACAAAACTTTTAGTGGATTTCTACTTATTTTATTAAATATCATCTCCACCAAACAGGACAAGCTTGCATCTGTTATAGTTTTGGAGAAAAATGTGTTCATTTCACGTATGCGCGAAATGCCTTAAAAATGGCTTTAAAATGGATTTGGAGCATGGAGACGATTATCTCGGGATTGCAAGATAACCAAACAAAACTTTTAGTGGATTTCTACTTATTTTATTAAATATCATCTCCACCAAACAGGACAAGCTTGCATCTGTTATAGTTTTGGAGAAAAATGTGTTCATTTCATGTATGCGCGAAATGCCTTAAAAATGGCTTTAAAATGGATTTGGAGCATGGAGACGATTATCTCGGGATTGCAAGATAACCAAACAAAACTTTTAGTGGATTTCTACTTATTTTATTAAATATCATCTCCACCAAACAGGACAAGCTTGCATCTGTTATAGTTTTGGAGAAAAATGTGTTCATTTCATGTATGCGCGAAATGCCTTAAAAATGGCTTTAAAATGGATTTGGAGCATGGAGACGATTATCTCGGGATTGCAAGATAACCAAACAAAACTTTTAGTGGATTTCTACTTATTTTATTAAATATCATCTCCACCAAACAGGACAAGCTTGCATCTGTTATAGTTTTGGAGAAAAATGTGTTCATTTCATGTATGCGCGAAATGCCTTAAAAATGGCTTTAAAATGGATTTGGAGCATGGAGACGATTATCTCGGGATTGCAAGATAACCAAACAAAACTTTTAGTGGATTTCTACTTATTTTATTAAATATCATCTCCACCAAACAGGACAAGATTGCATGTGTTATAGTTTTGGAGAAAAATGTGTTCATTTCATGTATGCGCGAAATGCCTTAAAAATGGCTTTAAAATGGATTTGGAGCATGGAGACGATTATCTCGGGATTGCAATATAACCAAACAAAACTTTTAGTGGATTTCTACTTATTTTATTAAATATCATCTCCACCAAACAGGACAAGCTTGCATCTGTTATAGTTTTGGAGAAAAATGTGTTCATTTCATGTATGCGCGAAATGCCTTAAAAATGGCTTTAAAATGGATTTGGAGCATGGAGACGATTATCTCGGGATTGCAAGATAACCAAACAAAACTTTTAGTGGATTTCTACTTATTTTATTAAATATCATCTCCACCAAACAGGACAAGCTTGCATCTGTTATAGTTTTGGAGAAAAATGTGTTCATTTCATGTATGCGCGAAATGCCTTAAAAATGGCTTTAAAATGGATTTGGAGCATGGAGACGATTATCTCGGGATTGCAAGATAACCAAACAAAACTTTTAGTGGATTTCTACTTATTTTATTAAATATCATCTCCACCAAACAGGACAAGCTTGCATCTGTTATAGTTTTGGAGAAAAATGTGTTCATTTCATGTATGCGCGAAATGCCTTAAAAATGGCTTTAAAATGGATTTGGAGCATGGAGAGGATTATCTCGGGATTGCAAGATAACCAAACAAAACTTTTAGTGGATTTCTACTTATTTTATTAAATATCATCTCCACCAAACAGGACAAGCTTGCATCTGTTATAGTTTTGGAGAAAAATGTGTTCATTTCATGTATGCGCGAAATGCCTTAAAAATGGCTTTAAAATGGATTTGGAGCATGGAGACGATTATCTCGGGATTGCAAGATAACCAAACAAAACTTTTAGTGGATTTCTACTTATTTTATTAAATATCATCTCCACCAAACAGGACAAGCTTGCATGTGTTATAGTTTTGGAGAAAAATGTGTTCATTTCATGTATGCGCAAAATGCCTTAAAAATGGCTTTAAAATGGATTTGGAGCATGGAGACGATTATCTCAGGATGGCAATATAAACAAACGAAACTTTTAGTAGATTTCTACTTATTTTATTAAATATTATCTCCACCAAACAGGACAAGCTTGCATCTGTTATAGTTTTGGAGAAAAATGTGTTCATTTCATGTATGCGCGAAATGCCTTAAAAATGGCTTTAAAATGGATTTGGAGCATGGAGACGATTATCTCGGGATTGCAAGATAACCAAACAAAACTTTTAGTGGATTTCTACTTATTTTATTAAATATCATCTCCACCAAACAGGACAAGCTTGCATCTGTTATAGTTTTGGAGAAAAATGTGTTCATTTCATGTATGCGCGAAATGCCTTAAAAATGGCTTTAAAATGGATTTGGAGCATGGAGACGATTATCTCGGGATTGCAAGATAACCAAACAAAACTTTTAGTGGATTTCTACTTATTTTATTAAATATCATCTCCACCAAACAGGACAAGCTTGCATCTGTTATAGTTTTGGAGAAAAATGTGTTCATTTCATGTATGCGCGAAATGCCTTAAAAATGGCTTTAAAATGGATTTGGAGCATAGAGACGATTATCTCGGGATTGCAAGATAACCAAACAAAACTTTTAGTGGATTTCTACTTATTTTATTAAATATCATCTCCACCAAACAGGACAAGCTTGCATCTGTTAAAGTTTTGGAGAAAAATGTGTTCATTTCATGTATGCGCGAAATGCCTTAAAAATGGCTTTAAAATGGATTTGGAGCATGGAGACGATTATCTCGGGATTGCAAGATAACCAAACAAAACTTTTAGTGGATTTCTACTTATTTTATTAAATATCATCTCCACCAAACAGGACAAGCTTGCATCTGTTATAGTTTTGGAGAAAAATGTGTTCATTTCATGTATGCGCGAAATGCCTTAAAAATGGCTTTAAAATGGATTTGGAGCATGGAGACGATTATCTCGGGATTGCAAGATAACCAAACAAAACTTTTAGTGGATTTCTACTTATTTTATTAAATATCATCTCCACCAAACAGGACAAGCTTGCATCTGTTATAGTTTTGGAGAAAAATGTGTTCATTTCATGTATGCGCGAAATGCCTTAAAAATGGCTTTAAAATGGATTTGGAGCATGGAGACGATTATCTCGGGATTGCAATATAACCAAACAAAACTTTTAGTGGATTTCTACTTATTTTATTAAATATCATCTCCACCAAACAGGACAAGCTTGCATCTGTTATAGTTTTGGAGAAAAATGTGTTCATTTCATGTATGCGCGAAATGCCTTAAAAATGGCTTTAAAATGGATTTGGAGCATGGAGACGATTATCTCGGGATTGCAAGATAACCAAACAAAACTTTTAGTGGATTTCTACTTATTTTATTAAATATCATCTCCACCAAACAGGACAAGCTTGCATCTGTTATAGTTTTGGAGAAAAATGTGTTCATTTCATGTATGCGCGAAATGCCTTAAAAATGGCTTTAAAATGGATTTGGAGCATGGAGACGATTATCTCGGGATTGCAAGATAACCAAACAAAACTTTTAGTGGATTTCTACTTATTTTATTAAATATCATCTCCACCAAACAGGACAAGCTTGCATCTGTTATAGTTTTGGAGAAAAATGTGTTCATTTCATGTATGCGCGAAATGCCTTAAAAATGGCTTTAAAATGGATTTGGAGCATGGAGACGATTATCTCGGGATTGCAAGATAACCAAACAAAACTTTTAGTGGATTTCTACTTATTTTATTAAATATCATCTCCACCAAACAGGACAAGCTTGCATCTGTTATAGTTTTGGAGAAAAATGTGTTCATTTCATGTATGCGCGAAATGCCTTAAAAACGGCTTTAAAATGGATTTGGAGCATAGAGACGATTATCTCGGGATTGCAAGATAACCAAACAAAACTTTTAGTGGATTTCTACTTATTTTATTAAATATCATCTCCACCAAACAGGACAAGCTTGCATCTGTTATAGTTTTGGAGAAAAATGTGTTCATTTCACGTATGCGCGAAATGCCTTAAAAATGGCTTTAAAATGGATTTGGAGCATGGAGACGATTATCTCGGGATTGCAAGATAACCAAACAAAACTTTTAGTGGATTTCTACTTATTTTATTAAATATCATCTCCACCAAACAGGACAAGCTTGCATCTGTTATAGTTTTGGAGAAAAATGTGTTCATTTCATGTATGCGCGAAATGCCTTAAAAATGGCTTTAAAATGGATTTGGAGCATGGAGACGATTATCTCGGGATTGCAAGATAACCAAACAAAACTTTTAGTGGATTTCTACTTATTTTATTAAATATCATCTCCACCAAACAGGACAAGCTTGCATCTGTTATAGTTTTGGAGAAAAATGTGTTCATTTCATGTATGCGCGAAATGCCTTAAAAATGGCTTTAAAATGGATTTGGAGCATGGAGACGATTATCTCGGGATTGCAAGATAACCAAACAAAACTTTTAGTGGATTTCTACTTATTTTATTAAATATCATCTCCACCAAACAGGACAAGCTTGCATCTGTTATAGTTTTGGAGAAAAATGTGTTCATTTCATGTATGCGCGAAATGCCTTAAAAATGGCTTTAAAATGGATTTGGAGCATGGAGACGATTATCTCGGGATTGCAAGATAACCAAACAAAACTTTTAGTGGATTTCTACTTATTTTATTAAATATCATCTCCACCAAACAGGACAAGATTGCATGTGTTATAGTTTTGGAGAAAAATGTGTTCATTTCATGTATGCGCAAAATGCCTTAAAAATGGCTTTAAAATGGATTTGGAGCATGGAGACGATTATCTCAGGATGGCAATATAAACAAACGAAACTTTTAGTAGATTTCTACTTATTTTATTAAATATTATCTCCACCAAACAGGACAAGCTTGCATCTGTTATAGTTTTGGAGAAAAATGTGTTCATTTCATGTATGCGCGAAATGCCTTAAAAATGGCTTTAAAATGGATTTGGAGCATGGAGACGATTATCTCGGGATTGCAAGATAACCAAACAAAACTTTTAGTGGATTTCTACTTATTTTATTAAATATCATCTCCACCAAACAGGACAAGCTTGCATCTGTTATAGTTTTGGAGAAAAATGTGTTCATTTCATGTATGCGCGAAATGCCTTAAAAATGGCTTTAAAATGGATTTGGAGCATGGAGACGATTATCTCGGGATTGCAAGATAACCAAACAAAACTTTTAGTGGATTTCTACTTATTTTATTAAATATCATCTCCACCAAACAGGACAAGCTTGCATCTGTTATAGTTTTGGAGAAAAATGTGTTCATTTCATGTATGCGCGAAATGCCTTAAAAATGGCTTTAAAATGGATTTGGAGCATGGAGACGATTATCTCGGGATTGCAAGATAACCAAACAAAACTTTTAGTGGATTTCTACTTATTTTATTAAATATCATCTCCACCAAACAGGACAAGCTTGCATCTGTTAAAGTTTTGGAGAAAAATGTGTTCATTTCATGTATGCGCGAAATGCCTTAAAAATGGCTTTAAAATGGATTTGGAGCATGGAGACGATTATCTCGGGATTGCAAGATAACCAAACAAAACTTTTAGTGGATTTCTACTTATTTTATTAAATATCATCTCCACCAAACAGGACAAGCTTGCATCTGTTATAGTTTTGGAGAAAAATGTGTTCATTTCATGTATGCGCGAAATGCCTTAAAAATGGCTTTAAAATGGATTTGGAGCATGGAGACGATTATCTCGGGATTGCAAGATAACCAAACAAAACTTTTAGTGGATTTCTACTTATTTTATTAAATATCATCTCCACCAAACAGGACAAGCTTGCATCTGTTATAGTTTTGGAGAAAAATGTGTTCATTTCATGTATGCGCGAAATGCCTTAAAAATGGCTTTAAAATGGATTTGGAGCATGGAGACGATTATCTCGGGATTGCAATATAACCAAACAAAACTTTTAGTGGATTTCTACTTATTTTATTAAATATCATCTCCACCAAACAGGACAAGCTTGCATCTGTTATAGTTTTGGAGAAAAATGTGTTCATTTCATGTATGCGCGAAATGCCTTAAAAATGGCTTTAAAATGGATTTGGAGCATGGAGACGATTATCTCGGGATTGCAATATAACCAAACAAAACTTTTAGTGGATTTCTACTTATTTTATTAAATATCATCTCCACCAAACAGGACAAGCTTGCATCTGTTATAGTTTTGGAGAAAAATGTGTTCATTTCATGTATGCGCGAAATGCCTTAAAAATGGCTTTAAAATGGATTTGGAGCATGGAGACGATTATCTCGGGATTGCAAGATAACCAAACAAAACTTTTAGTGGATTTCTACTTATTTTATTAAATATCATCTCCACCAAACAGGACAAGCTTGCATCTGTTATAGTTTTGGAGAAAAATGTGTTCATTTCATGTATGCGCGAAATGCCTTAAAAATGGCTTTAAAATGGATTTGGAGCATGGAGACGATTATCTCGGGATTGCAAGATAACCAAACAAAACTTTTAGTGGATTTCTACTTATTTTATTAAATATCATCTCCACCAAACAGGACAAGCTTGCATCTGTTATAGTTTTGGAGAAAAATGTGTTCATTTCATGTATGCGCGAAATGCCTTAAAAATGGCTTTAAAATGTATTTGGAGCATGGAGACGATTATCTCGGGATTGCAAGATAACCAAACAAAACTTTTAGTGGATTTCTACTTATTTTATTAAATATCATCTCCACCAAACAGGACAAGCTTGCATCTGTTATAGTTTTGGAGAAAAATGTGTTCATTTCATGTATGCGCAAAATGCCTTAAAAATGGCTTTAAAATGTATTTGGAGCATGGAGACGATTATCTCAGGATGGCAATATAAACAAACGAAACTTTTAGCAGATTTCTACTTATTTTATTAAATATTATCTCCACCAAACAGGACAAGCTTGCATCTGTTATAGTTTTGGAGAAAAATGTGTTCATTTCATGTATGCGCGAAATGCCTTAAAAATGGCTTTAAAATGGATTTGGAGCATGGAGACGATTATCTCGGGATTGCAAGATAACCAAACAAAACTTTTAGTGGATTTCTACTTATTTTATTAAATATCATCTCCACCAAACAGGACAAGCTTGCATCTGTTATAGTTTTGGAGAAAAATGTGTTCATTTCATGTATGCGCGAAATGCCTTAAAAATGGCTTTAAAATGGATTTGGAGCATGGAGACGATTATCTCGGGATTGCAAGATAACCAAACAAAACTTTTAGTGGATTTCTACTTATTTTATTAAATATCATCTCCACCAAACAGGAAAAGCTTGCATCTGTTATAGTTTTGGAGAAAAATGTGTTCATTTCCTGTATGCGCGAAATGCCTTAAAAATGGCTTTAAAATGGATTTGGAGCATGGAGACGATTATCTCGGGATTGCAAGATAACCAAACAAAACTTTTAGTGGATTTCTACTTATTTTATTAAATATCATCTCCACCAAACAGGACAAGCTTGCATCTGTTAAAGTTTTGGAGAAAAATGTGTTCATTTCATGTATGCGCGAAATGCCTTAAAAATGGCTTTAAAATGGATTTGGAGCATGGAGACGATTATCTCGGGATTGCAAGATAACCAAACAAAACTTTTAGTGGATTTCTACTTATTTTATTAAATATCATCTCCACCAAACAGGACAAGCTGGCATCTGTTATAGTTTTGGAGAAAAATGTGTTCATTTCATGTATGCGCGAAATGCCTTAAAAATGGCTTTAAAATGGATTTGGAGCATGGAGACGATTATCTCGGGATTGCAAGATAACCAAACAAAACCTTTAGTGGATTTCTACTTATTTTATTAAATATCATCTCCACCAAACAGGACAAGCTTGCATCTGTTATAGTTTTGGAGAAAAATGTGTTCATTTCATGTATGCGCGAAATGCCTTAAAAATGGCTTTAAAATGGATTTGGAGCATGGAGACGATTATCTCGGGATTGCAAGATAACCAAACAAAACTTTTAGTGGATTTCTACTTATTTTATTAAATATCATCTCCACCAAACAGGACAAGCTTGCATCTGTTATAGTTTTGGAGAAAAATGTGTTCATTTCATGTATGCGCGAAATGCCTTAAAAATGGCTTTAAAATGGATTTGGAGCATGGAGACGATTATCTCGGGATTGCAAGATAACCAAACAAAACTTTTAGTGGATTTCTACTTATTTTATTAAATATCATCTCCACCAAACAGGACAAGCTTGCATGTGTTATAGTTTTGGAGAAAAATGTGTTCATTTCATGTATGCGCAAAATGCCTTTGAAATGGCTTTAAAATGGACTTGGAGCATGGAGACGATTATCTCGGGATTGCAAGATAACCAAACAAAACTTTTAGTGGATTTCTACTTATTTTATTAAATATCATCTCCACCAAACAGGACAAGCTTGCATCTGTTATAGTTTTGGAGAAAAATGTGTTCATTTCATGTATGCGCGAAATGCCTTAAAAATGGCTTTAAAATGGATTTGAAGCATGGAGACGATTATCTCGTGATTGCAAGATAACCAAACAAAACTTTTAGTGGATTTCTACTTATTTTATTAAATATCATCTCCACCAAACAGGACAAGCTTGCATCTGTTATAGTTTTGGAGAAAAATGTGTTCATTTCATGTATGCGCGAAATGCCTTAAAAATGGCTTTAAAATGGATTTGGAGCATGGAGACGATTATCTCGGGATTGCAAGATAACCAAACAAAACTTTTAGTGGATTTCTACTTATTTTATTAAATATCATCTCCACCAAACAGGACAAGCTTGCATCTGTTATAGTTTTGGAGAAAAATGTGTTCATTTCATGTATGCGCGAAATGCCTTAAAAATGGCTTTAAAATGGATTTGGAGCATGGAGACGATTATCTCGGGATTGCAAGATAACCAAACAAAACTTTTAGTGGATTTCTACTTATTTTATTAAATATCATCTCCACCAAACAGGACAAGCTTGCATCTGTTATAGTTTTGGAGAAAAATGTGTTCATTTCATGTATGCGCGAAATGCCTTAAAAATGGCTTTAAAATGGATTTGGAGCATGGAGACGATTATCTCGGGATTGCAAGATAACCAAACAAAACTTTTAGTGGATTTCTACTTATTTTATTAAATATCATCTCCACCAAACAGGACAAGCTTGCATCTGTTATAGTTCTGGAGAAAAATGTGTTCATTTCATGTATGCGCGAAATGCCTTAAAAATGGCTTTAAAATGGATTTGGAGCATGGAGACGATTATCTCGGGATTGCAAGATAACCAAACAAAACTTTTAGTGGATTTCTACTTATTTTATTAAATATCATCTCCACCAAACAGGACAAGCTTGCATCTGTTATAGTTTTGGAGAAAAATGTGTTCATTTCATGTATGCGCGAAATGCCTTAAAAATGGCTTTAAAATGGATTTGGAGCATGGAGACGATTATCTCGGGATTGCAATATAACCAAACAAAACTTTTAGTGGATTTCTACTTATTTTATTAAATATCATCTCCACCAAACAGGACAAGCTTGCATCTGTTATAGTTTTGGAGAAAAATGTGTTCATTTCATGTATGCGCGAAATGCCTTAAAAATGGCTTTAAAATGGATTTGGAGCATGGAGACGATTATCTCGGGATTGCAAGATAACCAAACAAAACTTTTAGTGGATTTCTACTTATTTTATTAAATATCATCTCCACCAAACAGGACAAGCTTGCATCTGTTATAGTTTTGGAGAAAAATGTGTTCATTTCATGTATGCGCGAAATGCCTTACAAATGGCTTTAAAATGGATTTGGAGCATGGAGACGATTATCTCGGGATTGCAAGATAACCAAACAAAACTTTTAGTGGATTTCTACTTATTTTATTAAATATCATCTCCACCAAACAGGACAAGCTTGCATCTGTTATAGTTTTGGAGAAAAATGTGTTCATTTCATGTATGCGCGAAATGCCTTAAAAATGGCTTTAAAATGGATTTGGAGCATGGAGACGATTATCTCGGGATTGCAAGATAACCAAACAAAACTTTTAGTGGATTTCTACTTATTTTATTAAATATCATCTCCACCAAACAGGACAAGCTTGCATCTGTTATAGTTTTGGAGAAAAATGTGTTCATTTCATGTATGCGCGAAATGCCTTAAAAATGGCTTTAAAATGGATTTGGAGCATGGAGACGATTATCTCGGGATTGCAAGATAACCAAACAAAACGTTTAGTGGATTTCTACTTATTTTATTAAATATCATCTCCACCAAACAGGACAAGCTTGCATCTGTTATAGTTTTGGAGAAAAATGTGTTCATTTCATGTATGCGCGAAATGCCTTAAAAATGGCTTTAAAATGGATTTGGAGCATGGAGACGATTATCTCTGGATTGCAAGATAACCAAACAAAACTTTTAGTGGATTTCTACTTATTTTATTAAATATCATCTCCACCAAACAGGACAAGCTTGCATCTGTTATAGTTTTGGAGAAAAATGTGTTCATTTCATGTATGCGCGAAATGCCTTACAAATGGCTTTAAAATGGATTTGGAGCATGGAGACGATTATCTCGGGATTGCAAGATAACCAAACAAAACTTTTAGTGGATTTCTACTTATTTTATTAAATATCATCTCCACCAAACAGGACAAGCTTGCATCTGTTATAGTTTTGGAGAAAAATGTGTTCATTTCTTGTATGCGCGAAATGCCTTAAAAATGGCTTTAAAATGGATTTGGAGCATGGAGACGATTATCTCGGGATTGCAAGATAACCAAACAAAACTTTTAGTGGATTTCTACTTATTTTATTAAATATCATCTCCACCAAACAGGACAAGCTTGCATCTGTTATAGTTTTGGAGAAAAATGTGTTCATTTCATGTATGCGCGAAATGCCTTAAAAATGGCTTTAAAATGGATTTGGAGCATGGAGACGATTATCTCGGGATTGCAAGATAACCAAACAAAACTTTTAGTGGATTTCTACTTATTTTATTAAATATCATCTCCACCAAAC